>NW_013668573.1:64821-69950 GCF_000517525.1 Limulus polyphemus
GTTTCGACGTTGTACATTTGCTGTCATGTTAAACTTATATTAAAGTTTTTCTTCATTACCCATTTAAGCCGTCTCCAGCCATTAATAGTTTGAATATATTATGAAAGGAATAGTTGAATAATGTAGTAAGATATAGTTTGAATATATTATGAAAGGAATATTTGAATGATGTAATAAGATATAGTTTGAATATATTGTGAAAGGAATATTTGAATGATGTAGTAAGATATAGTTTGAATATATTGTGAAAGGAATATTTGAATGATGTAGTAGGATATAGTTTGAATATATACCACATCAACAGAATTAAGGAAAGAAGTAATAAAAATATTCAAAGTTATTTTTATTCTATGCACCAGTCATGATCAAAGTTTGTTATTAGACATAACATTTCGGATGGCTGTTTCATATTGTCATTCTGTCTTGTAAAGCAAGTTGATTACGCAGTATAAAAAGATGTCTGACCTTAATTATAATCTTTCGGTTACTTTACTTTGGTTCGAGCCCCACCGGTAAGCTGTATTGCTATGAAAAACGTTGGTTATAACTAACAAATTATTGTTCCTGTTAAACTTCAACCTCCCATACATAAAGTAAAGTACAACAAAGAAAACATACAGACATCTAACTCTTGACAAAGTTAAATAATTGAAAATATAAATAATTATGAAAACCACATTTTGTCAGGTTTCACCTAAATAAAGTTTTTAAATTGAAACTCTGAAATCTTTCTATGTATGTTTTCTCAATTAACGTTCTCTAGAACGTTTTCTTTCTGCGATTTTATTTATTTAGTACGAGTCAATTTTCTCGTTATTATGAAATACAACCGAAAAACGTCTTCAACAGTTCCAATCTATATTTTATTGTTGAATTGATGGTTTCTGTCTTTCATTGTGGATTCACAGAGTTAGTAGTCTCGTGTCCAAGCCAACCAAACTTAGGTTCTGAAATGTACGTAAGCCTAGCTATTCTTTGAAAATATTTTAAGGTCTCCTTCTAAAAACGCTACGTGTATTGAAGACATCTTAAAACTATACATATATTGTAAAATTACTCAATCAGCCAAATATATTTCTGGTTTGTCAGATAAATGCATATAAATATATTGAAACACATATCCCTCTGGTGACAATTTTTAAACTGAGCGTTAATGTACATCTTCCTTCAAGAGTATATGTATGAAATTAGGAAACACCCGAACTCAAAGAATCAAAAATGATCCTAATAATGTACATAGAACTCTTAGGGTAAAACGTGATTCTCCTAATGTGAATGTGACTATACAATGTTTGAATAATTATCTACAGAAAGATAGTGTTCTGTGAAAAGTCATGACATTTGATTTTTACATAATTCACAGAACAACAATGTATATTTTTTAAATAAGTAAACAATAATTTATTGGCCTTTTCAACTAAAATAGCCAAATGTATCACACTGTAGTTTCTCCAAATACTAGCTGTATTTTTAATTATTTGGTTTGGTAGTTATTAAGCATAAAGCTACTCAATGAACTCTCTGACTGTGCCTGCCACAGGTATCGAAACCCGGTTTTTAGCATTATTAGTCCGCAGACTTACCTCTGTGCCCGTGGGGGCATTTTACTTATTATGGGTTTTTGTAATTCACGATGTTGCTCAATTTATGAAATACAATTTTACGAAGATTTAATTTGAAATCACATCAAATAATTTATTAAACAACGCGTGACTTGTTCCTACAAACTTCCTACACTTTATATGAAAGTAACCACATTAAATAAGTAAGTCTTGTAATATCTATTATTATATAAAAATACTGCTTACAACGAAAGTTGAATAGAAAGATGGACGACTTATAACGCTACACGAAACCATCGTTTTCTTGTTTTCACTTGTCAAAGAGTCCCCTAGATCTGAGTTTCTTAGGTTTACATATATTAGCCACTGGAAAATATCTGGCAGCTATCAACTAAGTTCCAATTCTTATTTATTGATCATTCACTCTCTTCTCTACAAAAGATTTCATATGACTAATAACTTCAAGACTTAAATAACATAGCGTTTTGGGACACCATGAGACTTATTGGTCCATCTCGGCTGTTCTATCCTGAAAACTAAATTCAAATTATTTTTAAAAATATTCAAGCAAGCCCTGATTATTCATATACTTATAAAGATTTTTCTTAAAATCACTGAAATTTACTGCCTCCACAACATCCGAAGGAAAACCATTCCAAAGGCCAACCACCTTGTTAGAAAAACGAAACTGTCTTACCTGAAGATGACTCCAACCTTGCCAAAATTTATACTTGTATCCTCTACTCCTAATATTCTTACTGTTAAATACTAAAAAAGATGATGCATCAACACCATTTACAATTTTAAACACCTCAATCAGATCCCCCTAACTCTTTTTTTTTCCAAGAGAAAACAATTTGAGAGATTTCGGCCTCTCCTCGTATGACAACCCCTCCATCCCAGGAACCACACTAGTAACCCTTCTATAAATCCATTCCAACAATAAAAGAAGTAATATTTTTAATGGCTTCACATTAACGTAAGCTTGTTTCTACTTCTTTCACGTGGAAATGTTGACTTGCGTTTCTTCACATCTCATTAGTTTAATAAAATCCACAAATAACTGAAGAGATTTTAGTCAAAAAGTTTCTATCTTCCAGTTGCATCAGAAAGTTACGTAATATTTTTCATTTCGAACTTTGTTTTAGTTTTTAAAAAACTAATCTGAAAGAAAAAAAATTATTGATAATAAGTAAACCCATTGAGCCTCTCAGCTAAATTGAGTTCTTTTTCCAATATTTTGCGTGAGCCAGATCTCTTTATGTATCTACATTTCTTTGTTCTCACAAGATAAGCTTTAACTTCAAGATAAATAAAACATGCATCTAAATGTAACTTCCTTTTTATATAGTATCAGAAACTGTATAGCATAATTGTGATAACATTTATTGTTCATTTTATGATTGTGTATTGTATTGATCTGTATATTGTATTGATCTGTGTATTGTATTGATCTGTATATTGTATTGATCTGTGTATTCTATTGATCTGTATATTGTATTGATCTTTGTATTGTATTGATCTGTATATTGTATTGATCTTTGTATTGTATTGATCTGTGTATTGTATTGATCTGTGTATTGTATTGATCTGTATATTGTATTGATCTGTATATTGTATTGATCTTTGTATTGTATTGATCTGTATATTGTATTGATCTGTGTATTGTATTGATCTGTGTATTGTATTGATCTGTATATTGTATTGATCTGTGTATTGTATTGATCTGTATATTGTATTGATCTTTGTATTGTATTGATCTGTGTATTGTATTGATCTGTGTATTGTATTGATCTGTATATTGTATTGATCTGTGTATTGTATTGATGTGTGTATTTTAAAGAGAAGGAAAGGAATGTTTTAAACATTTCACGTGAGTTTGATTTTCAATGTACAACCTGAGGAATAGATAAGTTTTGTAAACTTCCACTACGACGTCCAGTCCAACCAGATTTCCAAAATCATATGAAATACACGAAAAAAAGAGTAAGTGCTGATTAAAGCTCACTAGATTTATACAGCCAAATGTATCTTTTTTTATAAGGTGGCAGAAATTGTATAGAATAGTTATGATGATTTTTATTCTTTAATTTAGTAACTGATTTGAATATTTTAACCAGAAGCAAAAATGTTTTAAACATGTCACACAAAGTGAGGAAAAAATCAGTTATGTAAACTTCTATCACGACACATGGTTTATCGATTCATAGCTCATCAACAACTGTTTTATGTTTATTACAGTGTTTGGTTTGACTATCGATCAAAACTCACTGGGTATGAATAGATTAACAAACCATTCTAGTGAGTAAAAATCAGTTGAATCCCTAGAACTGAGTTATGGTTGATTTTATTGATTGGACTTTACTGGTTGTTTGTGACTGACAACAACCATCAATATTCTGTACCTGTTTATGAAAATGTTACGGTTGAGAACTGTGATCAGGATCTATTGACTACTCAGGTGCTATGGTTGACAGTATTGAGTAATCTATAATTTCAGTGTTGTTACTTATGGATATAAATGAACCATAATTAATCTTCTCTGAACTCAGTTATAGCGGTGTTGATTTTGTGCAAGAAAGTGATTTGTATATCATATAAATCAAACGTTTTTAAAGAAAACTTGATAGACGACACTTAATGCTGATAACTTTATTTCGAATATGAACAGCTCCCTTTTGAATATTATACAAGCAATACAAACTTCAAATGATTATAATTTGTGTTATAACAAATCCAACAAAGGATCAGATATTGAGAAGACATAATGTGTATACAATTCGCATTTGGTGATTCGGTGTTATTGACGAAACAGGATAACTGGACATGAAACTGTCAGGAACTTTTGTTTTCCAAGTAGCACTTCAGGAATCGAACCTAGAAAATATGATAATTTATTCGATATTATAACTAAGTACGTAATATTTCTAAAAATAATGATAAACAAATCAGGTCATATTAAGATTATTCAGTGATAACAAATCTTTAGGATATAAGATATTCACAGACAGAACTGAAATAAATAAAAACCAAACAGATATATTAAAAATATATTGATTGTATTTATTCTATTAGCCAAACAAATAGTTGTCTTTATAACAGGAACTAAGTTGTTGTACTTACAATGTTACCATCGCTTGTAGTATATTTTATGACCGTAACCTCCACCATAACCACCAAGGCCTCCACCTCCACCATAACCACCAAGTCCTCCTCCTCCACCATAACCACCGAGTCCCCCAAATCCACCGTAGCCACCAAGTCCACTCAATCCACTATAACCACCAAGTCCTCCACCTCCACCATACCCACCAAGTCCACTGAATCCACCATAACCACCGACTCCTACTACACGAGCGCGAGCAACACTAATTGGAATAGCAAGAAGTGTTACTGCTCCACCACCTCCATATCCACCTCCGAGTCCTCCAACGTTTCCACCACCATATCCGCCGAGACCGATTCCTCCACCACCCCCAAAACCGCCGAAACCGATTCCTCCACCACCACCGCCTCCATATCCTCCAAAACCAATTCCTCCACCACCACCTCCTCCATATCCTCCAA
>NW_013668573.1:70863-85618 GCF_000517525.1 Limulus polyphemus
AACCGATTCCTCCACCACCCCCAAAACCGCCGAAACCGATTCCTCCACCACCACCGCCTCCATATCCTCCAAAACCAATTCCTCCACCACCACCTCCATATCCAATATGGCCTGTAGCTTCGGCTTTTAGATCTTCGGTCTCTACAGCCTGATTACTTTCATCAGCCCAAACTGTCAATACCAGAAGACTGAGAGAAAATAGAGCGAACACCTAGAGGCAAAGAGCACAGGTATCGATATGCTACATCTTTAGAATTAATTGTTATGAATCTGTATATTCATACATATATTTTTACTGTAACCTATTATTTAAGTTATATTGGTTGAATAAAATTCAAATTCAATGATTGAATTATTGCAACATTTTAAAAGAAAGCTTAGAATAAACGTTTTATATCTTTTATAAGATATTTTGTTTGTCATTACTCCAGCTAATTACATTAAAGGTTTGATTAATATTACGTACAGTTTAAAACTGGTATTTTTAATAAGATTATTACTATTTCTGTAACAACGAAGATATTCGTTTGTAGAGATAAGAAGCTGAATAAATGTGTCTATATTTGATTAACATATCTTACCTTCTGTGAAATCATTGTTGCAGGATGCTGTCTCTGTGGATTCAGAAGCAAGTGTCTGTTCAGGAACCTTCTTGAAACTGTATTTATACAAAAGATGAGGAAGTCAACTCTATCCATAAAAACAAAAGTTTCATTTCATTTCTTTTTTAACGTGAGTCTTCTTGTTATAAACTTTTACCCTGCAAATAACAAAAATGTCAACTACATTCCTAAGTTAATATCATTATGCCATTCCCCTTTCAATAAGTTATTTAGTAATATTGCCTGGAGTATAGTAACAATATAAAACCAGGAGACAGTATAGTCGTAAAGTGGATGAAACGTTATTAACATTAGTGAACAGATTTATTCGAAACTTATTATTGGTCTAATATAAACTGACGCATATTCTGAGGCTCGAATGAACTGGTTGATTTTGTTGCTTGGTACTGCCAGTACAGTATTATTCGACACAAATAGATATATGATATTATTTATCTGTATAACATGCCACCTTAATTTAAAAAAAAATATATATATATAAAGAGACAGAAAACGGAGAACAAAAATTAAAAAAGATGATTTTTGAAACAATTACAAGATTGTCTAGAGGTGTAGAATAGCCTGAAACCTGATAATAACAATAGGTAGTTAATAAGCCGTTCATAGCAAAAATAAAATAATATAGAGAAATAGGTAACGAAGAGGGGAGGGTAAAAAAGTTAGGATGGTTTAAGTTTCGTCACAAACCTGTTCGATTCTGTATCTGTTTTACTGAAACATTGTTCACATACTTACATTAATCAAGAAAAGTTTCCTGATTGTTAGGGCTAATCATATAGAGTACGTACTGAATAAATTCATATTCTTGAACATCAGTAACCATTGTATGCTTTATATTGCTCCCGAAGAAACTTTTGAGGAAAACATTGAAACTTTAACGAGATTTTTCCTTTACGAGAAGTGTTCTGTGTGTCCGCTAGATCATACAGTTATTATATTGGGTTTGTACCGTTCTGTAGAACATGTGTGGTTGTGAATATTTTAAAACTAAGTATGGTGTGAACTTACTTCTTATAACGAACTGACGGGCAAATGATATGAATATGTTTACACTAATATCCTCCAGGCAACAATCTTTAAACTGAGGGTAGAACTCTAAGAGTCAAAACACGAATTTGCTAAATACACCTTTGAGAATCAGAGAACAGTCCTAATAGTGTCCATCCAACTCCATATTTATATATAACTCCTTGGATCAAACGTGATCCTTTTACTGTCAATGTGATCTGTGAATCTTAACATGATCTGATTAACTCAGAGAGACGGAAAACGATGTAATTATATCACTTTTCGCCACAGATTAGATGTAATCTAATCAATATAAACACAACGTATAGTGATCCTTTTACTGTCAATGTGATCTGTGAATCTTAACATGATCTGATTAACTCAGAGAGACGGAAAACGATGTAATTATATCACTTTTCGCCACAGATTAGATGTAATCTAATCAATATAAACACAACGTATAGTGATCCTTTTACTGTCAATGTGATTTGTGAATCTTAACATGATCTGATTAACTCAGAGAGACGGAAAGCGATGTAATTATATCACTTTTCGCCACAGATTAGATGTAATCTAATCAATATAAACACAACATATATCTTTGTATCAGGAACGTGAAAGAGTTAACTGTTTTGAAATAATGAGCAACAATAACAATTAAAAATCTTATATGTAAAATTAGTGTAGCTTGTCAATTTTACCTATGTATTTTAATTAAACCTAACCTATATGAAAGCCAGTGTGTGTCACGTATGTTTTGATTAAACGTATATTTTAATTAAACCTAACCTATATATAAAAGCCAGTGTGTGTCATGTATATATATATATATTATGTTTGTTTATGGGGACACCATCAGCAGATGATATGCCCCCAATTTTCACTGATAAACACCTTAATCAAAGGGCGAGCATGTTTGGTGTGACAGGATTCGAACAGATTGCGAGTCAAGCGCCATAACCACCTGGCCATGCCGGGCCCACGTATAGTTTAAAGGGTTATACATAACTGGACGTAGGTTTATTGTTGTTGTTTTTTTGTGGACTTTTAGTGACAGTAGGTTTTTGGCGTTTTTTAAACAGTAGTAATAGTCTCCCCTTGAGCCTTTCATATCTACATACTTGAGTAAGGTATTCGTCTTTTACTAAAAAAACAACTTACTAAAGGTCCGTTTATTTGAGACTGGCCAGTTCAAAAAGAAGAGACTGGATGATAGAAGTAACGAAATATCTTTCAATCGAAAATTAAAAAAGCAGGCTTCTACTGATAACACTTAATAAAAAGTAGAATTAACGAAGCAAATAAAAATGTCTCTACTGATAACACCTGGTAAAAAGTAGGTTTAACGGAATTATAACAAAAGAAGTTTTATTTCTCGTTTCTAAGAACCTGTGAGTGAAAGTAAAAATAAATGTTATGTCATTCACACTGCATTTGTTAAATCCAATTCCGACGCGATCTTTCGCTCAATACCAGAACCCTTCAAGCCTGCTGGGATCGGGTGAAGGAGGATTGCTTAATCTTCGAGCACACCAGATTAATAATTATTTCCTTCGGAAATAATTATTTTTAAATCTAAATAACTGCCAGGAAAAACCAAAAACCAACCTGCTTGGATAGAACAGAGACAGTAGTTGTCTAAATGCTGTAGGCCCGGCATGGCCAGGTGGTTAGGACGCTCGACTCGCAATCTGCGGGTCGCGGGTTCGAATCCCCGTCCCACCAAATATGCTCGCCCTTTTAGCCGTGGGGGCGTTATAATGTGACGGTCAATCCCACTATTCGTTGGTAAAAGAGTAGCCCAAGAGTTGGCGGTGGGTGGTGATGACTAGCTGCCTTCCGTCTAGTCTTAAACTGCTAAATTAGGGACGGCTTGCGCAGATAGCCCTCGTGTAGCTTTGCGCGAAATTCAAAACAAAACGAACAGTCAGAAAATAAAAAGAAAACAACAGTAATAGAAAATCGGTGTTTATTCTTTCTTACAGCATAGGTTTCTAAGCAACACAGTTTTAATAACAGCAAAAAGTCGTTTCAGTTGTGGTAAAAAAATATTGTATGCTTTTTTAAAATTCAATGAAAATTAATTTTGGACAATAAGGATCTAGATATCAGATAACAAAAGAGAGCACACGCATTAACAAAGGGTATTATGTAGAAATAGTGAGAATAAATGTGTCGATATCCATTTAAAATATATGGGAATTAAATGGGAAACAAAACATGACTACGATTAAGTGAAGGTATTCAATGTAATGTCGGGTTTAGGGTATGATTGAAAAGCCTGGTTGCTAAGACGCTCGACTCGCAAGCCGAGGGTCGCGGGATCGAAACCTGTAGCCGAACAAGCTCGCTCTTTTGGCCGTGGAGGCGATAATATGTAAATATAAAACCAACTGTTTATGAGTAAAAGAGAAGCCAAATAATTGGCGGTGGGTGATTCTAGCTGGTTGACATTCCTCTGGTCTGGAGTTCAAAATTAGAGACAGTAAGAGATAGCCTTGCCATAAACAGGTGATGGACTGTATTAACATAAACAGATTAATGCAGTCCATCACGTGTTTTACCTACATCAGCAGAAAGCTGCAAAATATATAGTGTACCCATGACAGAGATCGAACCCAACATTACAGTGTTATAAGCCCTCAACTTCTCCAATGAGCTGATGAGGTACATCTGAGGCAGTACATATATTAAGGGATTAATTTTTAATTAGTTTCCACAATTAAGACAATTAAATAAATCCATATCTTTAACAGAACTAATAATTTATCATGTGAGCCACTGAGTCCTAACATTTTCCCTCTGGAATATTTCATTGTTTAGCAGATTAAGTTTTAGTACTTCATAATTCGTTTTGACACTTTTTTTTTCATTTGCCCTTTTAAACTCGAGTCTACAAAGTTATCTGCTGTATATAAACCTATTTAGTCTGCTTATATGAAAGAACTTAGTATGAAACATAAACTAGTTTCTTTGATCCAGAAAATCGGAATAATTTTCTTGCTATTCTTTTCATTGTTTGATTTCTAAAACTAAACTATTCAAAAACATTGAAACTATTCACTCTTATTTTCCACTCGCATCGCTTAATGCACGTTTCCTGTACATAAACATATTTTGCACTGCACTTCCTCCCCCCCCCCCCCGCTACAGAGCGTTTGTAGCTTAATGGATAGCTTTGCTCTAAAACAAACGCTTCAGTTTACAAGCCTTCAACGAGTGTTAAAAACATAAACAACCGCGGCAAAATGGCCGCAGATATTTTAAATGGGGGACGGGAGAGAAGGGGTAATACTGTTATTATATTATTGGTGTGAGTCAGTCATTTATATAATCTTTCTCCTACAAGTACGTCACTTAGATAAATAATTAATAAGTATTGAACAGGTAGGTATGTAATCATCTTAAAATGTATATCAATATTAATATCGTTGGTTATGAACACAAATAAACTACTTTATAAAAACTCCCATGAGAAACTTATCGTTTTGTTCTAAAGCTAGAATACATAGATTAGTAAGAAATAAATAATGTAGTTTGCAACAAACTAACTTAGATCAAAAAGGTATAGTTTTGTTAAAAAACGACGTTAGGTCTTTACTAGCATCTTCAAGCTACAGTGAAATTCGTTTAGTATTTTCTCATAAATAGACACAAGGGAAAAGTCAATACATAACTCAATTATATTTATATTTACAATACATTGTACACTCTAAAATATATATTTATTAAATAGACAAGTTCACAACATGATCGTCCATGTTTCGTATCAGACTCTTCGTCAAGTTAATAAATTCTTCATGTAGGAAGTTCCCAATTCTTCATCAATACCGCTTCAGTCTCATAAATCCTGCAGAAAATACAACCATAAATTTTAAAATACAACAGAACATAACACACCAACAAAAACTTTGATGTATGTTGATATAACAATAATAACAATAAATGTTTCTTGTCTAAAATTCTAACACAGATCAGCGTGAAAGTTCTGTAGAAGTTTTCTATCTCACCTCTACCACCACCATTTGCCACCTCCACCACCGTATCCTCCCCGTCCTCCAAAACCTCCAAATCCACCCCTTCCACCAAAACCACCAAATCCTCCTCCTACTCCAACGCTAGCCACGCTAATAGGGATGGTAAGAAGGACCCCTCCTCCACCACCATATGCACGTACGAATTTACCTCTACCATAGCCGCCTCCACCATATCCACCTCCTCCATAGCAGCCTCCGCCATATCCACCTCCACCATATCCTGTAGCTTCAGCTTTTAGTTCATCAGCTTTGTCTGCATTTGGTTTGTCTTCAGCAAAAGCTGCCAGAAGCAGAAGACTTAGCCATGTGCTTCTAAAAATAGCCGCCCTTTTCTGTCTGGGGTTAAGTACACAGTAATGTGCTGTTAAACCTTTCTTTATATGGGATTAAGTACTTAGGAATGTTTTATTTATAACTTTCTTTATTTGGGATTACTTATATAGATATATAATACCAAAAATATCTCCTCTTTTCTATATAGTTGTTATTGCTTGTTGTTTGTTATTAAGCACAAAGCTACACAAAGGGCTATCTGTGCTCTGCCCACCACGGGTATCGAAACCCGGTTTCTAGCGTTGTAAGTCCGCCGACATACCACTGTGCTACTGGGGGGCTTGCTATTCATGATTAAGTGTACATTAATTGATGCTAAAAATCCCAGCCTTTCTCTGTAAAGTGATTAGTACCAGGAATGTGTTGAAACTTTTATGTTATTTCATTGTTAATAATCTTAGCATCCTTTGTTTCTTTGAAGTGAAATACAAAGGTACACAATGGGCTATCTGAGCTCTGCCCACCACGGGTATAGAAATCCGGTTTCTAGCGTTGTAATGTCTAGCGCAGACGTACCACTGTACCACTGGGGGGTCTTAGACTCTAATACATTCTCAAACCCTTTTTACTGAATATTGTGGAACTTGTAAGTCAGTGTAAGAGTCGTCTGTTTAATTTACTTGTTTACAAGACAGCAAAGTAGTCACAAATTTTGAAAATATTTCTATTGGAGTAAAATATACCGAACAAGATCCATCTGAATTTGAAAGAATCCTAACTTACCTTTGGAATAATTGTCATCTCTTAAAAAGAAACAGTAAATAAATTTAAGTGTTGTCTTTAAAATTTAAAATGGTTCTACTGTTGTTGTTTTTTAATTTAGTAGGAATATCAAGGTATCATTTACGTATTTACCTAGTGTATTTTTACTTCTTCTTGCTAAGGTCCTTCTGCACTAGATGTATTTGATATTAAATACGCTGCAGATTTTGGTTCTAAATATGATGAGTAAACACTCGACGTTTGAAAAACTACATCACATTTCGATAAGTTCACGTTATCGTGCAGCATGGCTGGGGAATAAATCATCACAGTTGTTTTGATTTTATTAAACCCTCAACGTTTCGCTTTACAGCTTTTTCAGGAAGTGAGAGCTTGATGTTATAAGGTCGTATATTTTTAATAATCATATATCTTCTAAACACCAATATGCACTACAGAAATTAAAGAATTGTGACTTGTTCTGTTTTGGTGGTTTTAATTAAAAAATTGTCAAGCACATCGTACACCCTCACTGTAAAATAATTAGCTCTAGCACATTATGAGGGTAAAAAAAGAATGATCCCCACGAGGAACGCTTGGCTGAACATTAAAGATTATTATACACTTCAAACTATAATTCGAAATAAATCTATTTTCCCCTTTCCACACTTTGTGTTTAACAATAAATTGACAATTAAATTTTACTCCGATTGTTGCTAATTACGCAATTAATCAACGAACTGTAGAAAATGATTTCTTACTGATTCCATATAAAGTTGTAATGCTGCTTATTTTATTCTACACAAACAAATCCGGGGTTGTTCTTTTTGCACATTAGATATAATTGTTTATCAATTAAAACTTGTTTGTTGCCGGATATATAGAGTATTATAATTATGGTTACAACGTTTCACCAGGTTGTTGTATCCAACGATACCAGGTTAAACTGGTGAAACGTTGTAACCATAAACTTTATACTCTATATATCCGACAATAAACAAGTTTTAAGTTTCACATAACACGTCACTTCCTCTAATTAAATATTCTTTATCATTGAATTAACTGTGCTGAATTAAGATATATAACGGTTTTTAATTCATTGTGGATGTGAATTTGGTGTCTATAATATACTGGCATGTTTTACTTACCAGTAGAACTCTATTTTATAGATCACAGGGACAGTTTTAGTATATATATAGACTTTTAATAAATATAAAAATACGACTATTTTTAGTTCTTGCTACAAATAAATATAATCTGAACTTAATAATTTTCTCCTCGAATCAGTTCAAATACGCTGTCTTTTGAATATATTTTAATTACCTGTTAAGCTTTAAATGCATTTTAATTTTTTATTAACCCTTCCTCGTGCGGGTAAGGGGTAAGCTTATGGATTTACAATGCCAAAATCCGGGGCTCGATTCCCCAAGGTGGAAGAGGTGCAGATAGCCCATTCCGTAGCTTTGCACGACAAAACAAAATATAAAAAACAGCCTCCTGGGCTATCAGGAGTTATTATGGGACCAGTAACTAATTATAATATGGATCTCAATGAAAAACGTATCAAAAGAAAATTTAATATTAAAGGATTACAGGTATTATTTCTAACCACAGCAACCATTGTATGGGTCGTCATTTGGTGATTTATCAATTTTACTTGGGTTCGTTTTACATTAATATATTTTAACATTGTTTACTGTACAGTCTAAAACCACTTCAGCTGCTGTGTTTCGAAAGAAAAAACAAACTATAAACACGAATATTCACTTCAAAAATTCTTTTGAACAAAATTTGACAGAGCGCTTAATTAGCGTCTATAGATCTGAATTCGTTTATTGAGATTCCTCGTAGTTGGAAGGTCTCTTGAATGTTTTGCCAACTTTTAAAGTTGTCACCAATATTGACTTGATATAATTAGAAATATTTACGTATTTATCAGAATATAACTTTCACAAAAAAATATTTCTCACTTGTGAAGGACAAAACATTTAGTTTCTGATTTCATAAGTGTTTCAACATGTATAATACGTGTTTTTAAACGTCTGTTGTTTCGGGTTATTTTCAGAAAGATATGTTTAGTGCACCAGGGGTTAAACGTACATGTTTAGTGTACAAGGGACAAACGTACATGTTTAGTGCACTAGAGACAAACGTACATAAGCACAACTAATCAAACATGATTTCTTAAATTCTTGATTCATTAGAACTCTGTGTTGTTTAAAAGCTTTTTTAGTCTACTTATTGGGATGAACTTTACAGGCCTGGTTGTTAAAGCGCTCGACTTGCAATCTTCAGCTCGGGGATTCGAATCGCCGTTATACCAAACATGGGATTTATATTGTGACTATCAGTCCCACTACTTGTTGGTAAAAGAGATCCAGGAATTATAGTTGGACAGTGAGGATTAGCTGTCTTCTCTCTAGTCTTTCACTGTTAAATTAGGTACGGCTAGAGCAGAAAGCCCTCGTGTAGCTTTGAGCTAAATGCAAAATAAATATTAAATTTTAGTTACCACCAGAGATATTAACAGCATCTGTTTCGTATATTAACTTATTTCAATATGCACTCTAGGATCGTTCCGTTAGTGCTAAAATCAGTAACAACCACAGTAAAATGGCCGCGAATATTTTAAGGGGTTTTAATACAGTTATTTAACTATTGGTGAAGTCGATCATTTTTCGTCTTTCTCGTACGTGTAATTTGTAAGTCACTTAAATAAATAGTTAATGATAAATATTGAACAGGTTTCAATATGCCAGTTATGTCGTGTGGTATGTAATTCATGTTTAAATGTATATTCATATTTACATTGTTATTTTTGAATGCAAATAACTGGCTTCATAGAAATGTATTAAGAGAAATTTAAAGCAGGAGCACAGATTGTTGAAACTTCATTTTGGTCAAAACTGTGTAATTTTGTTAAATAAGTGAATTTCTTACTATCATCTTCAGTGTATAGTGAGATTAGTTTAGTATTTTCTTATAAATTGAAAACAGGGAATATTAAATTCACAACTCAGTTTTATTTATATCTATAAAACTCTGTACACTCTAAAATATATATTTATTAAATAGACAAGTTCAGAACAAGTTCATCCGTGTTTCGTATCAGACTCTTCGTCAAGTTAATAAATTCTTCATGTAGGAAGTTCACAATTCTTCACCAGTACCGCTTCAGTCACATAAATCCTGCAGAAAATACAACCATAAATTTTAAAATACAACAGAAAATAACACACCAACAGAAACTTTGATGTATGTTGATATAATAATAGCAATAAGAAATTTTTATTGTCTAATATTCTAACATAGATCAACGTGAAAGTTTTGTAGAAGTTTTCTATCTCACCTCTACCACCACCATTTGCCACCTCCACCACCGTATCCTCCCCGTCCTCCAAAACCTCCAAATCCACCCCTTCCACCAAAACCACCAAATCCTCCTCCTACTCCAACGCTAGCCACGCTAATAGGGATAGCAAGAAGGACCCCTCCTCCACCACCATATCCTCCACCATATCCACCTCCGAATCCACCTCCACCATATCCACCTCCGCCATAGCCACCTCCGCCATATCCACCTCCACCATATCCTGTAGCTTCAGCTTTTAGATCATCAGCTTTGTCAGCATTTGGTTTGTCTTCAGCAAAAACTGCCAGAAGCAGAAGACTGAGGGAAAAGACTGTAAAAACCTGGTGGTGGAACACACAAAAATACGATACCTTATTTAATTTAATGATATTTATTACTTGAATATACTTTTCAGTCATGCAAAATATTCTTGTTCGAATAGTGTTGTAATTTGATGACATTTTATTAAAATTGAGATTTCATAGTGTTTGACTAAAATATTCGCTCTTTTATTTTGTTCAATTCAAACTTCACAAAGTATTTTGTGTTCATTCTATACACGTATGAAATATATGAAATAATATTACTAAAGTAACGTCTATCACATTCACCGTACGACATTAATCTCTATTGCCTGCTTACCTTATTGGAGTGCATTGTTGGGTCTTGCAGTGTCTTGTTTTGCCTTCAGAAAGATTTGGTGCCTTATATATATACATACACGATGTTAAGATAATTCATCCGTAACAAAGTGCAATTAATGTTTTGTTTGTGTGACAGAGAATACAGGCAGTTTTCCATTTTATTATTACAAAAAAGTAAACCTGTTTTGTATATTAAAAACTAATATAGTAGTAGCTTAAAATAAATTATAAAAAATATTGAGATAAAACAAGAAAAACATCTTATTTTTTCGGAAGAAAGTAATTTACTTGAATAAATAGAACACAATTTTGTCAGATTGACTTATGCACTTTAATATAAAATTCTGTTACAATTTTTCCAGTGGTAAATATAATCAAAATTTACTCAGACGAATCAGACCAAGTATTTACATGCTGACTTGAAGATCACTTTTGAGTTTCTTCTTTTTACGACAATAAAAGTTGCTTTGTATTTGTGGATGGGAAAAGCTGGTTGTTTTACATTTCAACAGTTTTCATAAATCTTGATGGAGGATCGGTATGTATAAAAATTATCAAAATGGTCACGTTTATGTAATTGTATCAGTCTTCAACTGTTTCTGCATTAGGATAATCCACTCAAAAAGATAAAAACCAAAATTATTTTACCTAGTTTATGCTATATTCTACCTATTAAACTTCATGTTTCTGGTCAGTAAACTCTAGGATCAATAACATTTCCCTGGTATAGGTGATCAAAAGCTGTTTAAGATTACTTAAAACAAAGAGAACACATTCTATCCAATACTGGCATCAAAACCTACAAAAAATGTAGCCCTGGCATTGCCTGGTTTTTAATACCCTCAACTCGCAACCTGCGTGTCGTAACTACTAGCTCCGTCACTAATTATGCTCGCCCTTTCAACCATGGGGCGTTACAACGTGATGCTCAATCACAATTTTCATTAGTAAAATAGTAGCCCAAGAGCTGTCGTTTGGTGCTGACTATCTGCTTTCTCTCTCTCGTTTACCACTTGTAAATTAGAGATGGTTACCACAGATAGTCATCTAGTAGCTTTCCGGAACATTCCAAAAACAAACAAACAAAACGTACGGATATTATAATTATTGTTCCTTATTATATCCAAAACAATTAAATTATATTTGGTGTAACTTTGCTTTCAAAATGTGTATATCAAAAACAACATGTTCCACAGTTTCATTTATAAAACCTAACCCATTACCTCTACTGGTGTTCCAATACATATTGTAGCTAAATACAATATATATATATATATATAAGATTTAGTCTCAGGCTGCAACTTTCTGGGAAAACCAAAGACAATGCAATTGAGAAAATGATAACTAGACTGACATCACTTGAATAATTTAACGTGTTCATATTTAGATGTGTTGCAAATGTTACTGTATAAACTATATTTTCATATGGTATTTTAAAAAAGCTATTAATATATATATATATTTATACATTCATGACAAACCTTTACATATACATTGGTGGAAAAATTATTAAATCTCCCAATTTTTCACATTTTTCTTGGTTCCTGTAATTCTTTACGAGATCGTGCATTGTGAAAGTGTCAGAACCAGTTTAAAACGGTTATGGAAATTGTACGATCTAAGCTTATTCATATTTCAGTCATCCAAACACATATGTTCTCAGAGTAAAAATTCAAAACTTAAAGATATTGCCACTAATGTAATTGGTAAAAAGTGTTCAAATAATCTGTTTATTGTTCCAATATTTGGTTGTGCTCCCTCTGGACACGATACCTTCTTGACATTGCCAAGACGTAGAGTGCACGAGGGACTGAATGTAGGCAGGGGCGAGTTCATGATGCTACATGTGGATTAGGGCTTCCTGAACTTTTCAATGTGCTTCCGGTTTCTTTTCTTGCACCTTGTTAGCCATTACCTTCAAATACAGTTGAGATCTGGGCTGTCGTGAATGATTTCTTACCGATTCCATATTAAGTTCTGTTGCCACGTAGTTTATTCTAAACTAGCTGGAGTACCCGTCCCCTGGACGGAAGTTATGTAAAGTCATGATTAATAAAAGGATATCTTAGGACTTGAATATTTTCTTCCCTTACATGTAATTGTAAAAATCGCCCATAAAACTGCGAAACAGAAAATGTGAAACCGCAAATTTGCGTATGTATCCGTATAGACCCAACAAACCTTCATGCCAAATTTGATGAAGATCCGTCAACAGGGGGAGGAAGTATCGGTGAAACACGCAAAAATGTGCCCATAAAAACCGCAAAACTGAGAATGAGTATGTATCTCCCCATGGATCAAATGAACCTCCATATCAAATTTGGTGAAGATTCATCCACATCCTGCGAAGAAGTTGCATGGACAGACGATAGACAGTACTATTAAATTCATATAGAAGTAGATACATGGACAGACGGTACTATTATATTTATATACAAGTAGTTACATGGACAGACAGTACTATTATATGTATATAGAAGTAGTTACATGGACAGACGATAGACAGTACTATTCAATTCATATAGAAGTAGTTGCATGGACAGACGATAGACAGTACTATTCAATTCATATAGAAGTAGTTACATGGACAGACGATTGACAGTACTATTCAATTCATATAGAAGTAGTTGCATAGACAGACAATAGACAGTACTATTCAATTCATATAGAAGTAGTTACATGGACAGACAGTACTATTATGTGTATTTAGAAGTAGTTACATGGACAGACAGTACTATTAAATTTATATAGAAGTAGTTACATGGACAGACAGTACTATTATATGTATATAGAAGTAGTTACATGGACAGATATACACATAATAGTACTGTCTTTCCATGTAACTACTTCTATATAAATATAATAGTACTGTCTGTCCATGTAAGTACTTCTATATAAATATAATAGTACTGTCTGTCCATGTAACTTCTTCTACATACATAATAGTACTGTCTCTCCATGTAAGTACTTCTATATACATATAACACTACTGTCTATCCATGTAACTACTTCTATATACACATAATAGTACTGTCTGTCCATGTAATTACTTCTATACAAATATAATAGTAATGTCTGTCCATGTAACTACTTCTATATACATATAATAGTACTGTCTGTCCATGTAACTACTTCTATATACACATAATAGTACTGTCTGTCCATGTAATTACTTCTATACAAATATAATAGTAATATTGAAGTAGTTACATGGACAGACAGTACTATAATATGTATATAGAAGTAGTTACTTGGACAGACAGTAGTGTAATATGTATATAGAAGTAGTTATGTGGACAGACAGTACTGTTGTATTTATATAGAAGTAGTTACATGGACAGACAGTAGTGTAATATGTATATAGAAGTAGTTACATGGACAGACAGTACTGTTATATTTATATAGATATCAATTCTTTTGCTGACAGTTTCCTGTATTTCTTGTATTATATACGATAGTGATAATACATATTTACTTTTATAAGTCCTTCGATCGACTTTAACTACATTGGCAACTTATTATAACTTGATATCTTCCTCTTAAATTATACACAAAGCTTCACAAACACTAAACTAAGCCTGAAACGAACAATATTGACAATATATTTACATTGATTTAAATTCATTTCCATAGTAAACAAATCAAGTGTTGTTCTTTTTGCACATTAGATATAATTGTTTATCAATTAAAACTTGTTTGTTGCCGGATATATACAGTATTATAATTATGGTTACAACGTCTCACCAGGTTGTTGTACCTGACGATGCCAGGTTAAACTGGTGAAACGTTGTAACCATAAACTTTATACACTATATACCCGACAATAAACAAGTTTTAAGTTTCACATAACACGTCACTTCCTCTAATTAAATATTCTTTATCATTGAATTAACTGTGCTGATTTAAGATATATAACGGTTTTTAATTCATTGTGGATGTGAATTTGGTGTCTATAATATTCTAGCATGTTTTTACTTACCAGTAGAACTCTATTTTATAGATCACAGGGACAGTTTTAGTATATATATATATATATAGTACTTTAATAAATATAAA
>NW_013668573.1:86579-89035 GCF_000517525.1 Limulus polyphemus
CAATAACATTTCCCTGGTATATGTGATCAGAAGCTTCTTGAATGATCAATATGCCACGTGTAAATTTGAGGAACATTTTCAAACACATCACGTTTATTGGGAAGAAAAATTGTTAACCACATGGTATCTGTTGGAAACGTCTACTAAATTTCAACATAAACACAATATAAGAAATCTACTTTAAATTTAAACTTTCTGGATGAAAAGATCAGAGAGGGTAAGCCTACATAAAAAAAAGAGAACACATTATACCCAAAACTGGCAATAAAACCTACAAAAATGTAGTCCTGGTATCGTCTTGTGGTTAGGGCCCTCGACTCGCAACCTGCGTGTCATGACCTCAATAAAGAGAACACATTATACCCAAAACTGGCAATAAAACCTACAAAAATGTAGTCCTGGTATCGTCTTGTGGTTAGGGCCCTCGACTCGCAACCTGCGTGTCATAACTTCGAGCCCCGTCACTAATTATGATCGCCCCTTCAACCATGGGGCGTTACAACGTGATGCTCAATCACAATTTTCGTTAGTAAAATAGTAGCCCAAGAGCTGTCGTTTGGTGCTGACTATCTGCCTTCTCTCTCTCGTTTACCACTTGTAAATTAGAGACGGTTACCACAGATAGTCATCGAGTAGCTTTCCGGAACATTCCAAAAACAAACAAACAAAACGTACGGATATTATATTTATTGTTCCTTATTTTATCAAAAAACAATTAAATTATTCTTGGTTTAACTTTGCTTTTAAAAATGTGCATATCAAAAACAATATGTCCCACAGTTTCACCTTGTAAAACCTAACCCACTACCTCTACTGGTGTTGCAATACATATTGTAGCTAAATACAATAAATATATATATATATATATATATATATATAAGATTTAGTCTCAGGCTGCAACTTTCTGGGCAAACTAAAGACAATGCAATTGAAAAAAAGGTAACTAGACTGACATCACTTGAATAATTTAACGTGTTCATATTTAGATGTGTTGCAAATGTTGCTGTATAAACTATATTTTCATATGGTATTTTAAAAAACCTATTAATATATATATATATATTTATACATTCATGACAAACCTTTACATATACATTGGTGGAAAAATCATTACACCACCCAATTTTTTCACATTTTTCTTGGTTCCTGTAATTCTTTACGAGATCGTGCATTGTGAAAGTGTCAGAACCAGTTTAAAACGGTTATGGAAATTGTACAATCTAAGCTGATTCATATTTCAGTCATCCAAACACATATATATACATCTTTATTAACAAACGTGCTAAACTTATAACAGCAATCGATCAGGAAATACGAAAATGTTCTCAGAGTAAAAATCCAAAATTTAAAGATAATGCCACTAATGTAATTGGTAAAAAGTGTTCAAATAATCTGTTTGTTGTTTTAACATTAGGTTGTGCTCCCTCTGGACACGATACCTTCTTGACATTGCCAAGACGTAGAGTGCACGAAGGACTGAATGTAGGCAGAGGCGAATTCATGATGCTACACGTGGATTAGGGCTTCCTGAACTTTTCAAGGTGCTTCTCGGTTTCTTTTCTTGCACATTGTTAGCCATTACCTTCAAATACAGTTGAGATCTGGGCTGTCGTGAATGATTTCTTACCGATTCTATATTAAGTTTTGTTGCCACGTAGTTTATTCTAAACTAGCTGGAGTACCCGTCCCTGGACAGAAGTTATGTAAAGTCATGATTAATAAAAGGATATCTTAGGACTTGAATATTTTCTTCCCTTACATGTAATTGTAAAAATCGCCCACGAAACTGCGAAACAGAAAATGTGAAACCGCAAATTTGCGTCTGTATCCGTATAGACCCAACAAACCTTCATGCCAAATTTGGTGAAGATCCGTCAACAGGGGGCGAAGTATTGGTAAAACAAGCAAAAATGTGCCCATAAAAACCGCAAAACGCAAAGCTGAGAATGAGTACGTATCTCCCCATGGATCAAATGAACCTCCATATCAAATTTGGTGAAGATTCAACAACATCCTGCGAAGTAGTTGCATGGACAGACGACAGACAGTACTATTAAATTCATATAGAAGTAGTTACATGGACAGACAAACAAGCAAAAATGTACCCATGAAAATCGCAAAACACAAAACTGAGAATGAGTATGTATCTTCCCATGAATCAAATGAACCTCCATATCAAATTTGGTGAAGATTCATCCATATCCTGCGAAGTAGTTGGACGGAATATTTATATAAAAGTATAAATATACTTATACTTATATTTATATTATATTTATATAGAAGTAGTTACATGGACAGACAGTACTATGAAATTCATATAGAAGTAATTACATGGACAGACAGTACTATTATGTGTATATAGAAGTAGTTACATGGACAGACAGTACTATTATGTATATAGAAGTAGTTACATGGACAGACAGTACTATTATGTATATAGAAGTACTTACATGGAG
>NW_013668573.1:89893-92841 GCF_000517525.1 Limulus polyphemus
ATTTATTTAAGTGACTTACAAATTACACGTACGAGAAAGACGAAAAATGATCGACTTCACCAATAGTTAAACAAAAAGTATTAAAAACCCCTTAAAATATTTGCGGCCATTTTACTGTGGTTGTTACTGATTTTAACACTAAGTGAACGATCCTAGAGTGCATATTGAAATAAGTTAATATACGAAACAGATGCTGTTAATATCTCTGGTGGTAACTAAAATTGAATATTTATTTTGCATTTAGCTCAAGGCTACACGAGAGCTTTCTGTACTAGCCGTCCCTAATTAAGAGTGAAAGACAAGAGAGTTAACTGTGCTGATTTAAGATATATAACGGTTTTTAATTCATTGTGGATGTGAATTTGGTGCCTATAATATACTAGCATGTTTTTACGTACCAGTAGAACTCTATTTTATAGATCACAGGGACAGTTTTAGTATATATAGACTTTTAATAAACATAAAAATACTACTATTTTTAGTTCTTGCTAGAAATAAATATAAGCTGAACTTAATTATTTTCTCCTCGAATCAGTTCAAATACGCTGTCTTTTGAATATATTTTAATTACCTGTTAAGCTTTAAATGCATTTTAATTTCTTATTAACTCTTCCTCGTGCGGGTAAAGGGTAACCTTATGGATTTACAATGCCAAAATCCGGGGCTCGATTCCCCAAGGTGGAAGAAGTGCAGATAGCCCATTCCATAGCTTTGCACGGCAAAACAAAATATAAAAAACAGCCTCCTGGGCTATCAGGAGTTATTATGGGACCAGTAACTAATTATAATATGGATCTCAATGAAAAACGTATCAAAAGAAAATTTCATATTAAATGATTACAGGTATTATTTCTAACCACAGCAACCATTGTATGGGTCGTCATTTGGTGATTTATCTATTTTACTTGGGTTCGTTTTACGTTAAATTATTTTAACATTGTTTACTGTACAGTCTATAACCACTTCAGCTGCTGTGTTTCGAAAGGAAAAACAAACTAAAAACACTAATATTCACTTCAACAATTATTTTGAACAATATTTGACAGAGCGCTTAATTAGCTTCTGTAGATCTGAATTCGTTTCCTGAGATTCCTCGTAGTTGGAAGGTCTCTTGAATGTTTTGCCAACTTTTAAAGTTGTCACCAATATTGACTTGATATAATTAGAAATATTTACGTATTTATCAGAATATAACTTTCACAAAATATATTTCTCACTTGTGAAGGTCAAAACATTTAGTTTCTGATTTCATAAGTGTCTCATCATGTATAATACGTGTTTTTACCTGTCTGTCGTTTCTTGTCATTTTCAGAAAGTTATGTCTAGTGCAACAGGGACAAACGTACATGTTTAGTGCACCAGGGACAAACGTACATAAGCACAACTAATCAAACTTGATTTCTTAAATTCTTGATTCCTCAGAACTCTGTGTTGTACAAAAGCTTTTTTAGTCTACTTATTGGGATGAACCTTACAGGCCTGGCATGGCCTGGTTGTTAAAGCGCTCGACTCGCAATCTTCAGCTCGTGGATTCGAATCTCCGTTATACCAAACATGGGATTTATATTGTGACTATCAGTCTCACTACTTGTTGATAAAAGAGGTCCAGGAATTACCGGTGGACAGTGAGGATTAGCTGTCGTGCCAGGTTAAACTGGTGAAACGTTGTAACCATAAACTTTATACTCTACATATCCGACATTAAACAAGTTTTAAGTTTCACATAACACGTCACTTCCTCTAATTAAATATTCTTTATCATTGGACAATATTGACAATATATTTACATTGATTTAAATTCATTTCCATAGTAAACAAATCATGTGTTGTTCTTTTTGCAAATTAGATATAATTGTTTATCAATTAAAACTTGTTTGTTGTCGGATATATAGAGTATTATAATTATGGTTACAACGTTTCACCAGGTTGTTGTACCTAACGATCATGGACAGACAGTACTGTTGTATTTATATAGATATCAATTCTTTTTGCTGACAGTTTCCTGTATCCCTTGTATTATATACGATAGTGATAATACATATTTACTTTTATAAGACCTTCGATCGACTTTAACTACATTGACAACTTATTATAACTTGATATCTTCCTCTTAAATTATACATAAAGCTTTCCCCAACACTAAACTAAGCCTGAAACTAATATTCTACCTATTAAACTTCATGTTTCTGGTCAGAAAACTCTAGGATCAATAACATTTCCCTGGTATAGGTGATCAAAAGCTGCTTGAATGATAAATAAGCCACGTGTAAATTTGAGGAAAATTTTCAAACACATCACGTTTATTGAGTATTATATTATGTGTATATAGAAGTACTTACATGGACAGACAGTACTATTATAATTATATAGAAGTAGTTACATGGACAGACAGTACTATAATATGTATATAGAAGTAGTTTCATGCTGACTTGAAGATCACTTTTGAGTTTCTTCTTTATACGACAATAAAAGTTGCTTGGTATTTGTGGATGGGAAAAGCTGGTTGTTTTACATTTCAACGGTTTTCATAAATCTTGATGGAGGATCGGCATGTATAAAAATTATCAAAATGGTCACGTTTATGTAATTGTATCAGTCTTCAACTGTTTCTGCATTAGGATAATCCACTCAAAAAGATAAAAACCAAAATTATTTTATCTAGTTTATGCTATTAAATACTTGGCCTGATTCGTCTGAGTAAATTTTGATTATATTTACCACTGGAAAAATTGTTACAGAATTTTATAATAAATTGCTGAAGTCAATATTTGATAAAAATGTTTTCTATATATTTATATATGTGTTTATATATTTTTCTTGTTTTATCTCGATATTTATTTTATAATTAATTTTAAGCTACTACTGTGTAAAACTATTTTTTTTATACAAAACGGGTTTACTTTTTTGTAATAATAAAATGGAAAACTGCCTGTATTCTCTGTCACACA
>NW_013668573.1:93704-101014 GCF_000517525.1 Limulus polyphemus
AATACATATTTACTTTTATAAGACCTTCGATCAACTTTAACTACATTGACAATTTATTATAACTTGATATATTCCTCTTAAATTATACATAAAGCTTTCCCCAACACTAAACTAAGCCTGAAACTAACAATATTGACAATATATTTACATTCATTTAAATTCATTTCCATAGTAAACAAATCCAGGGTTGTTCTTTTTGCAAATTAGATATAATTGTTTATCAATTAAAACTTGTTTGTTGCCGGATATATACAGTATTATAATTATGGTTACAACGTTTCACCAGGTTGTTGTACCTAACGATGCCAGGTTAAACTGGTGAAACGTTGTAACCATAAACTTTATACTCTACATATCCGACATTAAACAAGTTTTAAGTTTCACATAACGTTACTTCCTCTAATTAAATATTCTTTATCATTGAATTAACTGTGCTGATTTAAGATATATAACGGTTTTTAATTCATTGTGAATGTGAATTTGGTGTCTATAATATTCTAGCATATTTTTACTTACCAGTAGAACTCTATTTTATAGATCACAGGGACAGTTTTAGTATATATATATAGACTTTTAATAAATATAAAAATACGACTATTTTTAGTTCTTGCTAGAAATAAATATAAGCTGAACTTAATTATTTTCTCCTCGAATCAGTTCAAATACGCTGACTTTTGAATATATTTTAATTTCCTGTTAAGCTTTAAATGCATTTTAATATCTTATTAACCCTTCCGCCAGCGGGTAAAGGGGAAGCTTATGGATTTACAATGCCAAAATCCGGGGCTCGATTCCCCAAGGTGGAAGAAGTGCACATAGCTTTGCACGACAAAACAAAATATAAGAAACAGCCTCCTGGGCTATCAGGAGTTATTATGGGACCAGTAACTAATTATAATATGGATCTCAATGAAAAACGTATCAAAAGAAAATTTAATATTAAAGGATTACAGGTATTATTTCTAACCACAGCAACCATAGTATGGGTCGTCATTTGGTGATTTATCTATTTTACTTGGGTTCGTTTTACATTAATATATTTTAACATTGTTTACTGTACAGTCTATAACCACCTCAGCTGCTGTGTTTTGAAAGGAAAAACAAACTAAAAACACGAATATTCACTTCAAAAATTCTTTTGAACAAAATTTGACAGAGCGCTTAATTAGCGTCTATAGATCTGAATTCGTTTCCTGAGATTCCTCGTAGTTGGAAGGTCTCTTGAATGTTTTGCCAACTTTTAAAGTTGCCACCAATATTGACTTGATATAATTAGAAATATATACGTATTTATCAGAATATAAGTTTCACAAAAAATATTTCTCACTTGTGAAGGACAAAACATTTAGTTTCTGATTTCATAAGTGTCTCAACATGTATAATACGTGTTTTTACCTGTCTGTTGTTTCTGGTCATTTTCAGAAAGATATGTTTAGTGCACCAGGGGAAAACGTACATGTTTAGTGCAACAGGGACAAACGTACATGTTTAGTGCACAAGGGACAGACGTACATTTTTAGTGCAACAAGGGCAAACGTACATAAGCACAACTAATCAAACTTGATTTCTTAAATTCTTGATTCTTCAGGACTCTGTGTTGTTTAAAAGTTTTTTTAGTCTACTTATTGGGATGAACTTTACAGGCCTGGTTGTTAAAGCGCTCGACTTGCAATCTTCAGCTCGGGGATTCGAATCTCCGTTACACCAAATATGGGATTTATATTGTGACTATCAGTCCCACTACTTGTTGATAAAAGAGATCCAGGAATTACCGGTGGACAGTGAGGATTAGCTGTCTTCTCTCTTGTCTTTCACTCTTAATTAGGGACGGCTAGTACAGAAAGCTCTCGTGTAGCCTTGAGCTAAATGCAAAATAAATATTCAATTTTAGTTACCACCAGAGATATTAACAGCATCTGTTTCGTATATTAACTTATTTCAATATGCACTCTAGGATCGTTCACTTAAAATCAGTAACAACCACAGTAAAATGGCCGCGAATTTTTTAAGGGGTTTTTAATACTGTTATTTAACTATTGGTGAAGTCGATCATTTTGTCATCTTTCTCGTACGTGTAATTTGTAAGTCACTTAAATAAATAGTTAATGATAAATATTGAACAGGTTTCAATATGCCAGTTATGTCGTGTGGTATGTAATTCATGTTTAAATGTATATTCATATTTACATTGTTATTTTTGAATGCAAATAACTAACTTCATAGAAACAGCGGAGGTGGATATGGTGGAGGTGGATTCGGAGGAGGATATGGTGGAGGTGGATTCGGAGGTGGATATGGTGGTGGAGGAGGTGTCCTTTTTGCCATCCCTATTAGCGTGGCTAGCGTTGGTGTAGGAGGAGGATTTGGTGGTTTTGGTGGAAGGGGTGGATTTGGAGGTTTTGGAGGACGGGGAGGATACGGTGGTGGAGGTGGCAAATGGTGGTGGTAGAGGTGAGAATATTAGAATATTAGACAAGAAAAATTTGTTAATGTTATTGTTATATCAACATACATCAAAGTTTCTGTTGGTGTGTTATGTTTTGTTGTATTTTAAAATTTATGGTTGTATTTTCTGCAGGATTTATGAGACTGAAGCGGTACTGATGAAGAACTGTGAACTTCCTACATGAAGAATTTATTAACTTGACGAAGAGTCTGATACGAAACACGGACGAACTTGTTCTGAACTTGTCTATTTAATAAATATATATTTTAGAGTGTACAGAGTTTCATAGATATAAATAAAACTGAGTTGTGAATTTAACATTCCCTGTTCTCAATTTATAAGAAAATACTAAACTAATCTCACTATACACTGAAGATGATAGTAATAAATTCACTTATTTAACAAAATTACACAGTTTTTGACCAAAACAAAGTTTCAACAATCTGTGCTCCTGCTTTAAATTTCTATTAATACATATCCACCTCCACCATATCCTGTAGCTTCAGCTTTTAGATCATCAGCTTTGTCAGCATTTGGTTTGTCTTCAGCAAAAGCTGTCAGAAGCAGAAGACTGAGGGAAAAGACTGTAAAAACCTGGTGGTGGAACACACAAAAATACGATACCTTATTTACTTTAATGATAGTTATTATTTGAATATACTTTTCAGTCTTGCAAAATATTCTTGTTCGAATAATGTTGTAATTTTGATGACATTTTATTAAAATTGAGATTTTTAGTGTTTGACTAAAATATTCGCCCTTTTATTTTGTTCAATTCAAACTTCAGAAAGTATTTTGGTGTTCATTCTATACACGTATGAAATACATGAAATAATATTACTAAAGTAACGTCTACCACATTCACCGTAGGACATTAATCTCTATTGCCTGCTTACCTTATTGGAGTGCATTGTTGGGTCTTGCAATGTCTTGTTCTGACTTCAGAAAGATTTGGTGCCTTATATATATATACATACACGATGTTCAGATACTTCATCCGTAACAAAGTGCAATTAATGTTTTGTTTGTGTGATAGAGGATCCAGGCAGTTTTCCATTTTATTATTACAAAAAAGTAAACCTGTTTTGTATATTAAAAACTAATATAGTAATAGCTTAAAATAAATTATAAAAAATATTGAGATAAAACAAGAAAAACATCTTATTTTTTCGGAAGAAAGTAATTTTGTCAAATTGACTTATGCACTTTAATATAAAATTCTGTTACAATTTTTCCAGTAGTAAATATAATCAAAATTCACTCAGACCAATCAGGCCAAGAATATTGACTTTAACGTCGTCTTTGAGTTTCCTTTGAGTTTTATATTTTCGTGCTTTAAATTCCAACATTACTGTTTTAAACTGAACGGAGAATCGGCGTTTATTGAAATTATTAAACTGTTCATATTTTTATAATTTTATCGGACGGACTTCAATTGTTTCTGCAATTAGATTATCAACTCAAAAGAGATAAAAATCAATAATATTTTATCTTTAATAATTTATTATCTAATCTACTAGTTAAACTTTATGTTTCTGGTTAGATAATCTTAATATCCATAACATGTCCTTGATAAAGGTAATGAAAAGCTTCTCGAATGATAAATAAGCCACGTTGAAAGATGAGAAAAACTGTTAACCACATCATGCGTAATGATAGAAAACTGTTACATGATATCTGTAATCCAGATGTCAGAAATCTCTAAATATCTAGTAATTACTCAACACAAACAAAGTATAAAAAAATACGTTGAACTTTAAACTTTCTAGCATGGAAAGTTCAGAGAGGGCAAGTGTCATCAAGATAACGAGAACAAACTGTCTGTCCAAAACTGACCCCCAAATCTTACAAAACATTGAACAGATCTAACCCTAATTATTCCTTATTTTATCAAAACACTTAAAGATAAAGGTGTATTCCGAAAACAATGTTACATGTCTTCAAAATGACTCTATGAAGTTTCCAAATTGATATTGTGACTAATTACAATAAAAAAAATAACTATACTGGCATCACGTGAATAATTTAACATGTTCATATTTAGATGTGTCGAATATATTGCTGTATTTGTTTGTTTGAATTTATGCACAAAGCTACACAATGGGTTATCTGTGCTCTGCCCACCATGGGTATCGAAATCAGGTTTCTAGCGTTGTAATTCCGCAGACATACCGCTGTGCCACTGGGGAGCATATTGTTGTGATAACTATAGTAAAATATTTTTACCTGATATTTATATACCCCAAGTGGCACAGCGGTATTTCTGCGGACTTCTAACGCTAGAGAACGGGTTTTGATAGACGTGGTGGGCAGAGCACAGACAGCCCATTGTGTACCTGGGTGCTTAACTATAACCAAACAAACAAACAAAACAGATATTAAATTTTTTTGAAATATTGTTTTAAGTGATATATATATACATATTTATGATAAAACTATATATATATACATAAAAGTTCTCTGAACTACTCAACAACAGGGTTAACAAAGTTCTCTGCACTACGCAACAACAGGGTTAACAAAGTTCTCTGCACTACTCAACAACAGGGTTAACAAAGTTCTCTGCACTACGCAACAACAGGGCTAACAAAGTTTTCTGCACTACTCAACGACGGGTTAACATAGTTCTCTGCACTACTCAACGACGGGTTAACATAGTTCTCTGCACTACTCAACGACAGGGTTAAATAATTCTCTGCACTACTCAACGACAGGGTTAATATAGTTCTCTGCACTACTCAACGACAGGGTTAACATATTCTCTGCACTACTCAACAACAGGGTTAACATAGTTCTCTGCACTACTCAACAACAGAATATAGAAACAAATGACCACAATATATACTCCAAGAGAAGTGAGTTTCATAATTCATTGAGTAGACAATAATCTAAACTAATGTAATTAGGACCTTTTGCTATCACAACAGAAACCGGTATCCAGAGTGTAAAAAGACAATCTTTAAAAAATCTGCATCTGATTTTCAACATGAAAGTACCATTTTATTTATAATGTTTGAGAATAATAGAGTGACCCAACAGTGTCAGATGGAGCAAATGATGTAAAGAAAAGCTATCAATTTTACGTTACCATTAGGTACTTATTTTGGAAGAAACTACCGTAGAGAGAATAATAACAAAAGTTTTGTTAAGATTTTACTAAATATTAGTCTACAAAAGTGATTACTTGAAAATCTGTACTCCTCGTGAGAAAAAAAGCATTAGTGAAATGACCTCTAAAAAACTGTAAAAACTCGACCATCTCTCGACCTGACGTCGTACATAGTTTGTGTTCCGTGTAACTGACTTCCCACGTTTTTTGTTCCAATTGTTTATGCTAAGGATGACTCATTTATGAGGTTAACCTGTTAAAATTCCTGAAACACTAGTGTATTTTTATGAAAAAATGTACCAGTCGAAAACATGTTACTTAAAACGTTCAAAAACAAGATGCTTATACAAGGTTGGGCAAAAGTAGGTATACAGTTGTTACATTTAGAACGTAGCACACTTTCAGTTGTTAAATTTAGAACGTAGCACATTTTTCAGTTGTTACATTTAGAACGTAGCATATTTTCAGTCGTTAAATTTAGAACGTAGCACATTTTCAGTTGTTAACTTTAGAACGTAGCACTTTTTTCGGTTGTTAAATTTAGAACGTAGCACATTTTCAGTTGTTACATTTAGAACGTAGCACATTTTTCAGTTGTTAAATTTAGAACGTAGCATATTTTCAGTTGTTAAATTTATAACGTAGTACACTTTCAGTTGTTAAATTTAGAACGTAGCACATTTTTCAGTTGTTAAATTTAGAACGTAGCATATTTTCAGTTGTTAAATTTAGAACGTAGCACATTTTCAGTTGTTAAATTTAGAACGTAGCACATTTTTCAGTTGTTACATTTAGTAATTCTATATGATTTTTTCATATACGTTTTTATTGGAGAATGTAAAATGGCGTTCACATTATGTTTTGTTACAATATACGAAGTTATTTTTCTTTAAAATACGGTTTTATACATCCAACCGTATTTTGATCCGCATATTATGTCTTTCTAATTGTTAAATGTAGTTTACGAAGGTCCAGAGTTAAGCATTTCCTGCTGTCTGGGAGTATTATAAGTTGAAATAGGTCTTACTGTCTGAACTACAACTTACCCTAAATAGAAATATTTTCAAACAAACACCTGCTTTAATTTTAGCATATATCAAGTGCTTTAATTTTAGAATATATCAAGTGCTTTAATTTTAGGATATATCAAGTGCTTTAATTTCCAAAAAAAAAATTTGTTTTTACGAAGGTTGTTGTGTGATGCCTTCTGACGACAAATAAAGAAATAAATATCAAACTTTCTCTGGAACCTATATTGATGTTTAAATGGTTAATGACGATATTTTAAGCTATTTTAACAAAACACTTAGGATAAGTGAAGAAAATGGCATGAAAGGAAAATTTTTGATATATTCTAAAATTAAAGCACTTGATATTTCCCAAAATTAAAGCACTTGATATATTCTAAAATTAAAACCCTTGATATATCCCAAAATTAAAACACTTTATATATTTTAAAATTAAAACCATTGATGTATCCCAAAATTAAAACACTTGATATATCTAAAATTAAAGCACTTGATATATTCTAAAATTAAAGCACTTGATATATCCTAAAATTAAAGCACTTGATATATTCTAAAATTAAAGTAAATCACTTGATATATCCTAAAATTAAAGCACTTGATATATGCTAAAATTAAAGCACTTGATATATTCTAAAATTAAAGCACTTGATATATCCTAAAATTAAAGCACTTGATATATCCTAAAATTAAAGCACTTGATATATCCTAAAATTAAAGCACTTGATAT
>NW_013668573.1:101507-122306 GCF_000517525.1 Limulus polyphemus
AAAATTAAAGCACTTGATATATCCTAAAATTAAAACACTTGATATATTCTAAAATTAAAGCCCTTGATAAATCCTAAAATTAAAGCACTTGATATATTCTAAAAAGCACTTGATATATCCTAAAATTAAAGCACTTGATATATGCTAAAATTAAAGCACTTGATACATCCTAAAATTAAAGCACTTGATACATCCTAAAATTAAAGCACTTGATATATCCTAAAATTACAGCACTTGATATATTCTAAACGGACGAAGGTAAAAGTAATGTGTAGAGCTTCCATCGTAATCAATGTTTTCTCTATGTCACTCTGTGACGGTTTATTTATAGGACACGAACATTCGGATCGCCATGGTCTACGTAAGATTTGATAATCAGTTCTTGTCAGGCATGATTTGTAGGGTTTGAGAACATTTCTTATGATTTGATGTACTAATTTATAAGAACCGTTAGTTTGCTTTTATGGATTTACATGATTTCTTATGATTTGATGTATTAACGTGTAAGAACGGTAAATTTACTTTTATGGACTTACATGACTTCCATCAATATTACCTAGACTGAAACTCGCGGTTCATTTCTGATATACATCCAGGACTAAACTTTTAAGTGTATCAGTTGTAGGGCAAGAAACAAAAAATCCATATCATCGACACGTAGTTTACTGTTATGTTTGTTACAGTTTATATTCAGTGAGAGAAAAGTTGAGGCCTGGTATGGCCTGATGATTAGGGCGCTGAACTCACAATCTGAGAGTCGAGGGTTCGAATCCTTGTCACCGAACACGTTTCCCTTTCAAACATGGGGGCGTTGTTAAAAGAGTAGCCCAAGAATTGATAGTAGCTGGTGCTGACTACCTATCTTCCCTGTGGTCTATCACTGCTACATTACGGACGGCTAGCGCAGAAAACCCACGTGTGTAGCTTTGCGCGAAAATCAAATGAACAACAAAAAAACTGTTGCCCGCGAGATATAACGGTTAAGGATGTCAATGCCATTTTCGTTACCTTTGTTTACTTGGTTAGCAAAAAATTCCAAGTTTAATGTAATACTGCTTTTATTCGTAAACCTATTATGTCATATTTAAATAGCTCAGGGTATTATCTTATGTTTGCGATGCTATATTCAAACGTACTGATCAAAGTACAATCTGAATTTCCTTTAATTGATTGTAAATATTTATTTGGCATTATATATAAGTTTAATATTTACTTTTGTTCTTAAGGTTTAGTAGTTAATTTTACTTAATAAACCGCTTCAGTTCAAACCTGTCAGTTATCATTGTTCTGAATTCAATGCACTGTATTTTTCTATTATATTTTAGCGATGGTTTATGTACTTTTGTTTAGAATTTGACTACGTTCTGTGAACAGTGTTTGGTAGTGATAGGCTTAGAAGAGGTTAGAGTATGTGTTATTCTGTTCTGTGTATAAGTTAGGCTGTTTATATTTAGCTTTTTACGTTGGTAGGTTTAGATTAGAATATTTGCTTATGTTACTCTGTTGTACATCTGAGGATAATCTCTTTGTCTCTCTTGGATATGTGTTATCTTTTAGACGTGTTTTATTTCCCAGTATGGTTTCGATTGGTTTAATATCTGTTTGTGAATGGTAGGGTCAGAGCTATGTATCTTGTCTTGTGAAGGAATAAGGAGGTGTTTATTGAATATAACATGTTTGTCTACCTTACTCTCTCGAAATGATGTTTCAAGCGTGAATAACAGGCATATGTGATCTAAGGCTTTGATTTAAGCTTTTTTTTAACGATTTGGTTGGAAAGAAGTGTTTGTGGTATACATTTGCAGAGTTTTGACCCCGGGTCTTATTTATCTCTCATGTGTAAAGACATTCTTCTTAAATTTTCTATTTTTGTAGTCGGAATGTGGAATAGAAGTTAGCATATCGGAATGATGATCAGAAGGACTAAGGTTCGAGACTGAGCTAATAAAGACACTTCGCACTTTTAACTGTGTATTCGTTATAAGCAAAGTTCTCTGCACTACTCAACAACAGGGTTAACAAAGTTCTCTGCACTACTCAACAACAGGGTTAACATAGTTCTCTGCACTACTCAACGACAGGGTTAATATAGTTCTCTGCACCACTCAACGACAGGGTTAACATAATTCTCTGCACTACTCAACAACAGGGTTAACATAGTTCTCTGCACTACTGAACGACAGGGTTAACATAATTCTCTACACCACTCAACAACAGGGTTAACATAGTTCTCTGCACTACTCAACGACAGGGTTAACATAATTATCTGCACTACTCAACAACAGGGTTAGCAAAGTTCTCTGCACTACTCAACAACAGAATATAGAAACAAATGACCACAATATATACTCCAAGAGAAAACTAGCTGGAGTACCCGTCCCCTGAACGGAAGTTATGTAAATTCATGATTAACGAAATGTTATCTTAGGACATAAAAGGTTGCTACCCTTATATGTAATTGTAAAAACAAGCCCATAAAAACTGCAAAACGCAAAATATGACATTATTTATGACAAAATTATGACAAAATTTAACTGACATCAAACCTAAATATTCCTTACTTATTTAATTGACATCTAACCTAAATATTCCTTATTTATATAACTAACATCTAACCTAATTATTCCTTACTTATCTAACTAACACCTAATCTAATTATTCCTTACATATTTAACTAACACCTAATCTAATTATTCCTTATCGCTCAGTACACTGCTGCCAGATGAAGGCTCCGTTAAGAGGGCCGAAAGATCGCAAATAAAAGTATTTTAAGGGAGAGAAAAGTCCGTATATAATTCAACATCTTATTTTACGTACGTTATGAGTCTTAAACAACAATTACCCAAAGCAACGTTTTGATAGTTTCATTGCAAGAGATGGGACACTAAACTTGTATCAGGTTTAATAAGATAAACTGATTTAACAGATTTTCAAATATGCCTCCAAAACATGGCAACTTCTGTGTGATCGACTCACGCTTTTAGGGTTAGAAAATATATTTCTCGTCTTTACAGAAGTGAAAATTAACACCAAAACGATTTAATTCTCGACCTCTTACTGGGCTCTCGCTTTAGCCAATCAAACAAGAGCATCTTAGTGATTGGAAATTTCTCTTCTAGTTTTATAGGTTATTGATGAATAAATATGTCAAGAATCCTGAGTAATAGAAATCATATTCTAAACCTCAGAATTCGTTTAATTGTTATTGGAAATACCAATTTTAATACATTTAACTCAATATATACTTTAAGGCAATATATGTTTGTTAGGGTTTGTTATGAATTTCGCGCAAAGCTGCAAGAAGGCTATCTGCGCTAGCCGTCCCTAATTTAGCAGTGCAAGACTAGAGGGAAGGCAACTAGTCATCACCACCCACCGCCAACTCTTGGGCTACTCCTTTACCAACAATTAGTGGGATTGACCGTCACATTATAACGCCTCCACAGCTGAAAGGGAGAGATGCCTTAAGAGAATTCGTATAACTTAATATTGTCAAGGGCCCGGCATGGCCAGGTGGTTGGGGCGCTCGACTCGTAATCTGAGGGTCGCGGGTTCGAATCCCCGTCACACCAAACATGCCAACATCCGCCTTTGCCTGGCCCCTAGTCCAGGATGAGAAAGGAGGAGGAGGGTTGGGCGTGGGGCTAGCAACTCTACCCCGTAAAAACCAACCTGCTACAAGTAACTGCAACAACACCTTCCGTTGGCGAGGTGTTGTTGCGGCCCTATGCTCCAATAGGAGTTTACAGGAATATATAAAAAAATATATTGTCAATAGCTACAAAGTGGAAATATTTTCATTAAACAATTAAAACTGTCATGTTTCAGCCCATCTTTAGCCAAAGTAGAGTTAACAATAATTATTTAATACTTGAGTTCTGACTTTAAGTTCCACAAGCATAAAGTGTTTTATGTTTATTATAGAACATAGCGGCTACTTCTGACTTAACAAAATGTTTAAAATTTTTAACGTGCTTTATTTTTTTAGTTTTAGGATAATTTATTTAGTATGGCAGTATTTAAGTAAAATACTCAAAATTAATCGGTTCAATGTTTTCGTGAAAGCGCACAGTCGTCTGGGCAAGAATAGTTAAAACAAACACCAACTAACAATGTGAAAAGCGTTGTTATGTTGCGTGAAATTACAACTGATCGTACGCATGTTAAACATTCATTTCATCTTGAACAACTGTATGAATCACAGTTTCTTCAGAATTCCTTTTTAGACTCTGACTGTCACGCTACAGTTGCACAATTACACAACGCGATTGGTGAGACATAGTTCCTGCACAGAAAAGCTCATTTTCTATGTCAAATGCCGAGACAAGTGTGCTTCTTTATAGAAACACATTTTACGTATTGTAAATAAGCACATTCAAGATGATCACCAACCCAGCCAGTCAAAATTAGTCGACACTGAATAGAATGGTGAGTAGCGTTGACGCCATTTTTTTTACGAGCTCCCATCCTATCACAGCTCATGATGCCCATATAAACATCTGAACGTTGTAAACAAAAATACGATACCCATATAAACATCTGAACGTTGTAAACAAAAATACGATACCCATATAAACATCTGAACGTTGTAAACAAAAATATGATACCCATATAAACATCTGAACGTTGTAAACAAAAATACGATACCCATATAAATATCTGAACGTTGTAAACAAAAATATGATACCCATATAAACATCTGAACGTTGTAAACAAAAATATGATACCCATATAAACATCTGAAAGTTGTAAACAACTCATCTTCTACCTTATCTACCTTATCAGGTTAATTTATTTAAAGCACTATAAAGTTTTCGAGGTTTTTTCTCAATGTGTTAAACCAGGCATTTTAGATCCAATATGTATTTTTCTGTATCAATTCACATATCCTTCTTTCTTTTATCAATAAAAAGTATTAGAGTGTAGTCAACAGATAAACACAGAAATTCTTTATGAAAAGTACATATATTCTAAACATCAAATTCTTCAAAAATTGTAAGCATTTATTTATTTATTATCAAACTATCTCCGGTTGTTGAAGTTATAACAACTGAAAGATATTATTTGTAACCCAAACACAAAGTTATTCTGCTAGTATTGTATTACTTGTTTTGAAGGTGTAACAACTGAAAGACATTATCTGTAACCCAAACACAAAGTTATTCTGCTAGTCTTGTATTACTTGTTTTGAAGGTGTAACAACTGAAAGACATTATCTGTAACCCAGACACAAAGTTCTTGTGCTAATCTTGTATTACTTATTTTGAAGATATAACAACTGAAAGACATTATCTGTAACCGAAACACAAAGTTCTTGTGTTAATCTTGTATTACTTGTTTTGAAGGTGTAACAACTGAAAGACATTATCTGTAACCCAGACACAAAGTTATTGTGCTAATTTTATATTACTTGTTTTGAAGGTATAACAACTAGAAAGACTATTATCTGTAACCGAAACACAAAGTTATTGTGCTAGTCTTGTATTACTTATGCTCTCTTAATTTTAATGACATTTCCTCACCAACAGACTACAGTTGGTTTTATTAAATGTTGTCGGTTTTAAATCGACGCCCCCAGGTTTCGAAACCCGTGGTGAGCAGTGCACAGATAGCCCTTTGTGTAGCTTTGTGCTTAACTTCAAACAATTTGATTCAACTAGTTCTTGAAAGACGTTGATCGCACGTGCTGTAGCTTCCTCTATGATTGGTTTATCGGTAATTTGGTTTGGCTGAACATTGCACGAGTAAACACAAGACTCGTTCTCATAGTCAATTGAATTACCTTAAAATTACTTTACGGTTTTAGCGATTTATCCATAAAAATATCGGTTTATTGTGTGCTGTTTTATTGATTTATCCATAAAAAAATCAATTCCGGGTGTTCTATTTCGTTGATTTATCAGCAAGCAATCTCTTTCCGTGGTAACGTTCTTGTTATTTGTTCATAAAAATCAGTTTATGGCGTGCTACTTTGGTGATTTATCCAGAAAAATCGCTTTATAAATGCTACGTCTAAGATTGTTCCCTAAAGATCCTTATACATGATGTTTTTTCAACGACTCGACCCTAAAAAAATCAAGAACGTTTTACGGTATGTTAGTACATCCAATTACTTTATCGTAACCTAAGCATAATGGCTTGTTGTTTGGGGACCTCATTCCATTTTGCAGCTTTAAAATGCTAATAAAGTGAAATAAATAAAATATCTCACTTAACAATCAATCTTTTCTTGTCCACCATTCGTACAAGGATAATCCAATAGCTCTTTATTTGGCAATAATAAACAAAGTATGGATTTATGATACAAAAATCGAATCCATGCGGCAGAACCAAAGCGTGTAGAGTTGGTTTTTAACATTCTGATATCATTTCATTTATGTCTTAACTTGTATAAATCTTCTAGTATTAGGTTTTAATTATAAGAAATAATATTTGTGTCTTAAAGATGACATTCTATTGAACATGCAAAAATATTCCATACTGTCATCGTATTCTTCTTTGTTCTACAGTTTCTTTCTAGGATGCACGAGCTTTATCTGCGCTAGCCGTCTTTACTTTGGAATTCACTAATTGGAAGGAGATACGCTAAATCGACAACACCCTCCGCCAACATCTGAACTACTCTCACATGACCGAATAATGGGATTTGATCGTCACTCTTGGATCCCCGGATTCACAGTCCGAGTATGCTAAGTAGTTAGGACTTTTTTGATTTGTGGTAAACTTCTGAACCGGTATGGTTATAAAACAACTCCAATAAAAATTGATCTCGTTCAACTTCTGTTTGTAGTCATCGAAGCATGGCAAAAACATGATAATATCTAGCAATACTGCGGTTGTGATTCAACTAAGCATGTCAGAATCACTGGTTTTTTATTTAGAAATGTTACGTGATGCGATAAAGGAAATAAATAAAAAATATATATTTTCAATATTGTTAGATATACGTATATATATATACATACATATGGGAGTATCTGTGTTGTGCTCACCAGAGGGATCGAAACATGAATTTTAGGGTTATTATAAGCCCTGAGACACCTGAACTCTGTAGATTTTATCACTATTTGTAGTTTTCCGGGGAGTCGGCGGTACGTTTATAGGGTTAACAACTCTAATATCTTAGGCTCGATTCCCCGTGATGGACAAAACGCAGATAGCCCGTTGAGTAGTTTTGTTGAATGCGAATGTTGTTAAGCACAAAGTTACACAATGGGCTATCTGTGCTGTGTCAATCACAAGTATCGAAACCCTTCTTTTTGCGCTCAGCCACTGGGAGACATAAGTAGTTTTATGCTGAAAGCACACAACAACAATATCTCTCTATTTCTAAGGGACAGTATACCAAGACACATACCAGCATGTTTGATTTTGCTGAAAATCCTCAGATCAGAAAGCTATTCTTCAATATATCAGTCGCAACACGATGCTATTTTATTCAATCAAAGATGAACTCCCTTTGATTTAATAACTACTTAATTTGTGAAGGAGCAGACTCACAATTTATAATTTTAGATCCAAAAAACATACACATAATGTGTAAACTAACCTGCTGAGCGAGTGAGGTACTAAGTCTTTAGGGTGAGGCCTAATATAGAGAATCACAGCAGGCACATTCTATTCAAGGATGTAACCTCTGCTACCTGTTAAACACGATTCTATGATTATCTTCTTTGGTAAACCGTATTAAACGTTAAGTTCAGTGATGTTACAATGTTTCATTATTTGTTGATAGTTTCACGATCCATTAATAAACTTTCGCCGCCTATTTCCTCTTTATTTTACCGAAGATGATGTAATCGTTGGCTTAAGCTTTTAATCTAAATGGTTCCACTGTGGATCAGCGGTAAGCTCATGGGTTTACAACGCTAAAATCCGGTGTTTGATTTACTGCAATGGACAGATCGAAGATACCCCACTGTGTAGTTTTGGGTTAAAAAAAAACAACTTTTGTGCTTAACAACAAACGAACGAACAAACAAAAGTTGTGGTTATTTGATGTTTTCTAGGAAGTAACCTTTATGCTCTGGTTATTTACATCATGCCATCGAATGACATGTTTACCATGTAGATATTTGAAGCTTTATCGAAAGAATCCTTTAATTATGGTTATCTGATGTGTTTTAGGAAGTGGCCTTTATGTTGTATTTCCTTTATCTTTTACAAGAAGTGGTCTTTATGTTTCATTTGCTTTATTTTTTTACAGGAAATGGCCTTTATGCTGCATTTATATTACTTTCTGCAGCAAGTGGCCCTTATGCTGTATTTATATTGTTTTCTACAGAAAGTGGCCCTTATGCTGTATTTATATTATTTTAACAGGAAGTGGCCCTTATGCTGTATTTATATTATTTTCTACAGGAAGTGGCCCTTATGCTGTATTTATATTATTTTCTACAGGAAGTGGCCCTATGTTGTATTTATGTTATTTTCTACAGGAAGTGGCCCTTATGTTGTATTTATATTATTTTCTACAGGAAGTGGCCTTTTCTCAAGCAAAATTTAAAAGCGTTCTAAGTGGCATTTTGAATTTGTCTCACGAAATGAACTTCCGAGTTTCTCATCTCATTACAAGTCAGTCAATATTTTCACCAATGCTACTGTGAATCGACTATAATTCTTCTTGTTCAATTTTAAATCAAAACAATCCTACGAAAACAGTTTTACAAGTCGTGAAATGCAATGTTATCGTGACTCTAAATAAACTCCTTGAAGAACTAACTGTGTTTATCTGCTGAAAGTCAAAATACGGTGTAAACTGTGTTTATCTGCTGAAAGTCAAAATACGGTGTAAACTGTGTATTGCATCATATTTTATAACTTCATAGTTAAGTTTTTATATTACGTATGTTTGGCTGGATTAACTTTATCGCTTACACTGTAAGCTGTATTGTTATTGTTTTTTTCTCGTCCAAGGCTTTAAACGATCCATAAACACCTATGCAGACAAACTAAACATTAGTGTGATCTTTGATCAATTATAGTTAAGATTTCCCTAAGCTTCGGCTGTAATCACCATGCTTTGCTTGCTGTTCCGTCAAATGATGAAAGCCTGCTTTAACTTGTTGAAACCGGAATGAAGCTACTTCAACCGAATTAATAAAGAACTACGCTGGTAAACATAGGAGGCTCAGAGCTGTAGATATGCTCTAAAGAATTCAGCCAAGCGTTCATAAATATTTTCACTACAGTGAGTCAAGGTTTTATTGCGATTTTCATAAGTTATGGTTTTTATCACTAGGTTTGATAATATCATAACCTTCCGCGTGTTTCTTCAAACATTATCAAAAGCATTAAATGCCAGTTTTAAAGTGATTTTTCAATGTATCTTGACTTAAAACAGCACATAAAACTTGTAAAAAGTGAAAACAAAAATTATTAATTAAAATGTATAAATTTATCGAAAGTTTTCTTAGTTTTAACATCTTGACGCAATCGATGTAGATAATGCTTTTGATACATCTTGAGCAACCTATAATAGCAATTAAATCAATAATGCCTCCCCGTCGGGCTAGTGGTAAAAGTAGGGACTTACAACGCTAAAATCCTATAATAGCAATTAAATCAATAATGCCTCCCCGTGGGCTAGTGGTAAAGTTAGGGACTTACAACGCTAAAATCCTATAATAGCAATTAAATCAATAATGCCTCCCCGTGGGCTAGTGGTAAAAGTAGAGACTTACAACGCTAAAATCCTATAATAGCAATTAAATCAATAATGCCTCCCCGTGGGCTAGTGGTAAAGTGAGGGACTTACAACGCTAAAATCCTTTAATAGCAATTAAATCAATAATGCCTCCCCGTGAGCTAGTGGTAAAGTTAGGGACTTACAACGTTTAAATCCGAGGTTCGATCCCCGCGGTACACACAGCAGATAGCCTCTGCGCAAACAGTGACTTTGCACTAAAACAAACAAGCAAACAAAAGGAAAATAATAGCAGTAGCGTATAATCCGATCTCCCCCCCCCCCGATGACTAGGTGGTAAGCTCCCACGCTTTTAAAGTTCGCATAATATTTATTTCAAACCCTTATTTTTCTAATCTTCAAAGATCAAAAAATTAAAATGAAAGAAAAACAATATTTAGGGCTCAACACAGTTTAACCTGAAAATAGTGTTAAAAAAATACTTGAAATAGAATAATCGGTGTATTTCAATGGGCTAAGACTGGTTCGTAGCAAATAAAAAGGATTTTAGTTGGTTGGTTCTTGTTTAAGCGCAAAGCTACACAATGGACTATCTGTGCTTTACAAAAGAAAGCTAGTCAAATGACAATATAATTTCCCCAAAAGTGATCACTCGAACCAGAAACTAGGGTTACTTAGATGTTTAGCGATAATGTAAGTTATCAAGAAAACGTCTTCATTCAAATGTAAGAAGAAGGCCTTGATAAAACAGAAAAAGGTCTGGTTTTGACCAGTCCAAACTAAGCCTTTGTCACGCATCGGTTGTAAAGCAATGCACCAAAACGTCTTCAGAATCATAAGCACGACTGGGTATGCTATTAACCCAAAAAAAATGAGATTTAAGTTTTAAAGGAAATGTGTTTTTTGTTTTTTTTCTTTTCCACCTTCATTTTTTGTTACACCTGCGAATATTTTCTATTGAATTTTTATTTCCCCACAGCTGACTAAATTCATAACAGAAAATACAATCAGAACAATTGTTATCTGCCGAGAATATCTTCGTTTACATTCTATTTAAATTAATGGTGTTTATCTTAAGTTTCTTCCTAGCTATGATTTATATGTTTTTCTACACATACTTATTATTCTTGACCATTAGTCAACCGTACAGAAAGAAGAAAAGAAATACATGATAAATTTAACCATACGTTGATGTATTAGTAGTTAGTCACGGTTTGTTTTTTTTGTGCACCTGGAGATTCTGAGTTTTTACAAGTATGTCTTATTATACAATGTGTCGTTTTCAGTAGTTTAATAACTCTCAGCCCATTCCGTGCTCGTAAAGCTTAGCCTGATACTGGAGTTACTTAACTTGGTTCGATAAGGTTCTAGTTTCAGTTTCGGTTTCATGTCCAATACAAATATGTTGTTTATAACTCACGTTTCCATGGCCGGGTGGTTAGGACGCTCGACTCGCAAGCTGAAGGTCGCGGGCTCGAATCCCTGTCCCACCAAACATGTTCGCTCTTTCAGCCGTGGGGACGTTATAATGTGATGATCAATCCCATTATTCGTTGATAAAAGAGTAACCCAAGAATTGGCAGTGGGTGGTGATGACTAGCTGCCTTCTCTCTAGTCTTACGCTGCTAAACTTAGGGACGCCTAGCGCAGATAGCCCTCGTGTAGCTTTGCGCGAAATTCAAAAACAAACAAACACGTTTCAATATACTGATTTACCGGTGTATAAGACGACCCTGGATTTTTTAAACAAATTAACTGTACTTCTATTGTCAAGCAAGTCTATAGTGTTACACTTGTAACGAAATTCTTAGAATTTATTTATAAACTGTGCTAACCTGCACTCTGGAGGTAATCAACACAGCCACAAATGTGATTTTTTATGCTCTTCAAACGCTACAGACAGTTCAATGTGGCATAACTTAAGTCACAAACAAATTTGCTAAGTTTTCATCACAACTGAACTCATTTTCTGTTACCAAAAATATATATATATACTAAACCTTAAGATATAGCGATGTACTATAAAAACACGTTTACACAATTAATGTACGTTACAGAAACTAACTTTTATTGACATAATACTAGCAATATTTTAGTACGACAGATGATATCAATACATTTAAAATAATAACAAAATGTCTCGACTAATTGTAACTAGCACGTGAGAAAAATAATTTCTGGTTATGAAGAATCGAGACAAATGAAACAATTACAGATATGTTATTGTAACCCAGTAGGTGGCGCGATGTCAACACACTTACTCAAAAAAAAAAAAGAAAGGGTAAAAGGTACGATGTAGTTTTGGTTAAATATGTTATTAACTGTAGAGTTCTAACTGAAACTTTATCTTTGAACCTATGTATATAACGAAGGGTAAAATCAGGCAGTTTTTTTTAATTAGAGTAAACTTTTCGTCTTATATTTGTATTTGTGTTTCGGTGTTGGATAGATAAAATACTTTTAAAGTATATTTTAAGCTTGCCATATATTTAAAAATTAATTATCTTTAGATAAATCATATAGATATATGCGCATGTCAACGATAGATAGATAGATAGATAATTTTTATTCAAGTCAGTTCGGCCTTTCCTTCTTATTCAAGAACAATATTCATACTCTAACAACATGTTAAATAAACATCAGACAATAATTAATATATAAAATTATATACGGCCTTTCCTTCTTATTCAAGAACAATATTCATACTCTAACAACATGTTAAATAAAATCAGACAATAATTAATATATAAAATTATATACGGCCTTTCCTTCTTATTCAAGAACAATATTCACACTCTAACAACATGTTAAATAAACATCAGACAATAATTAATATATAAAATTATATACGGCCTTTCCTTCTTATTCAAGAACAACATTCACACTCTAACAACATGTTAAATAAACATCAGGCAATAATTAATATATACAATTATATCCAATACTGTAATATCAGCTCATGATTCGATGACGAGGAACCCATTTTGAGACTGATAATGCTTGGAGACGGTTTAAATGGGTAATTAAGAAATACTTTAATATAAGTTTAACATAACAGCAAATGTATAAAACCTAGTCGAAACGTTTTACATTTGCTGTTATATCAAAGTTTTTCTTTATTACCCATTCAAGCCGTCTCCAAGCATTATCAGCTCATGATGTTTAGGAAGACGAAATCTGATTCAAATAAACCAGATCTGCCCCCCAATGGCACAGCGGTATGTCTGCAGACTTACAACGCTAGAATCCGGGTTTCGATACCAGTGGTGGGCAGAGCACACATAGCCCATTGTGTAGCTTTGTGCTTAATTACAAACAAAAAAATAAACTTGATCTTCTTTTTAAAATAATAAACAAGAGGGAATCTTCAATTGCCGCGGCACTTGAAATTCTTTAAGGCAGGTTCAGAGTAAATTACTCTATGAGACCTATGTTTCCATTTTTGTGCGCCATAAATAACAAGCGTGGGGCGAGTATATACCCGATTCGAGTTTATTACTCATCCTGAATCGAAAAGTGTAATTAGATTTTAAATCGGTCAACAGATGACAGCGCTATGAGCTAAAAGTTTGTACTTAAACAAAAAACCAACCCCATAGCCGTTCTATGAGCTGCTCATCCGCGGCTAAACATATTCCGTTAAATCAGGTGCACCTACCTAATCTGATGTAAGATACTGTAATTCATTTACAGGGATATAGTTTTGGATTAAACTATACAGTTGTGGATTACACATATTTACAGTTGGCATTAGTTATTATAAAAACACTTTTAGCTAATATAAAAATAAACGTGCTTAGAGACGTTTTTAGTCAGAATTGTTTGCTTGTTTTAAGTTATGCACAAAGCTACGCAATGGGCTATCTGTGCTTTGCCCATCACGGGTATCGAAACCCGGTTTCTAGCGTTGTATGTCCGCAAGCATACCACTGTGCTAGAAAGGGGGGGGGCATGTTGAACAGAGTGCAGATAACTAACTGTTTGGCTAAAATAAACAACCAATCAAACTCTGTCTACCTATCTATCAATATCAACTGTAGAATCTTTGTACTTTGATTTCATGAATATTTTCATTTAACGTTTAATAATTCTTGAACACCTCTCTACTGGTGGTTAGGGTACTCAACCCGCAATCTGTGAGTCGCGAGTTCGAAACCTGTCGCCGAATATACTCGTCCTTTCAGCCGTGGGGTCGTTATAATGTGACAGTTCAAAAGTTGGCGGCGGGTGGTGTTGGCCTTCCCTCTAGTCTATCACTTCTAAATTAGGGACGGCCAGCGCAGATAACTTTCGGCTAGCTTTGCACGAAATTCAAAAAACAAACTCTGTCTACTTTCACACATGTTTATGTTTGTTAAGAGCCTTAGTATGAAACATATATGTTTGTATAGTTTAATAAATTAACTACTGATTTATGGAAGTTCAGTGGGACGCGTTTTGAATGACAATAAAGTTAACTGTCGTCTCCATTTTACGTTAGATTACAGGGACCTTCTTTCAGGGGTCAGTCCTAGAAAGGGTGAGAGCAATAATCTCCTTCCAAAAAAAAAACCAGACCAATTTATTCAGAAATACGAAATATCAAGTAGTTAAATGTTATGTCTGTTTGAGATGTTTATATTGGTAATACATAGCAACTAACTGTAAACTATGTTTCATCGTAAGTTGCTTTAATTGGAAGGTACTTCTGATTAGTGATTATATAAGGTTGGATTAATCAATAGGTACTTTTTTTAGGCCTAATTTTAATTTCATTCATAAATTCACACTGTGTCTAAAAAAATAAAATAAAATCTCTATTTCATAGAAATTTTCTTCGAGAAAAAGAATCTGCTCTAATACACTGGCTCATCTGAAAGATTGAACTTCAATAGCCACGTGTATCATTCTCTCAACCAGATCATTTTAAGGAGAGAAACTTTATATTTTATCTCCTGTTATAACACGTGTATATATTCTCATTTAAGATCTTTAACTGTGCAAGGAAGGTAAAACATTATGTTTAACAATGAACGAACATAAAATATCACAGAAGAATGATCAACAATGTTTTCAATGTTCATAAACGTGCTTCTCTGTCTCGTTCTTTCACATTGTTTAATCAAAGTGATACTTTAATACAATGATTCAGTAAGTTATATAAATAAATTTTCCTCGGAAAAACGTGGTGCTTTTGCTCGATTACACTGTCGTATTTATAAAAAGAAAACTAAATAACCGTAGAAACTTCTTCGTGTGTGTTTCTATTCAGGACAACTTGGAGGAGCCACTGACTTGTGTTATTCACAGTTTTCGTGCAATAAATAATTCAAAGACTAGACTTTTATCCTTCATGGTCTACTGACGATGAGCGTCTGATGATATACTGGCAAAAATTATAATTTAATTTTCAATAAAAGTATAAATAATAGGTGCATTAAGATTATAATTTATAAACTCGGTGGCTCAGCGGAAAGTCTGGGGGCTTATAACGCTACAATGCAAGTGGTGGGCACAGTACAAATAGCCCATAAAATAGTATTATCTTACGTTTGAACTTTTAATTGCAAAACATCTATTTTCAGCGTCCTTTAAAAACATGCATATAATTCAGATCCCTCGGTGGGACAGCAATACGTCTACGGATTTACAACGCTAAGATCAGGCGTTCGATTCCCCTCGATGGACACAGCAGACAGCTTTATGTAGCTTTGCAAAAAACACACACACACACACACATATGTTTAGTGCTAAATTATCATTAATTTCTAACCAAACAGCCACCTGCAGAGGTCATAACTAAACGCTAGTCCAGTAATTAATATAACTACTTTTATAACCAGGAGAAGATGATATAATAATAACATTATCTTCATTCATCATTTAGAAATCCTGGCTGTGAGTGATATTTTCTATCTTAATCCTAATAATATCTCACGAATTAAAGTGAATTGCTTTTAATTATATTTTCTAGTTTAATATATACAGGCAACGACACAGTAAGAAAGGTTTTAGTTAGGTCACTTAAGGCTTAGAGCTTCAGTGATGAAAGAAAACATTAGTAGTCATGGTGAAGTTTTAAGTGTGCTTTATTTAAAATGATAATAACACAATTCTAGCCACCCAGTGGCACAGCGGTATGTCTGAGGACTTACAATGCTAGAAACCGGTTTTCGATACCCGTGGTGGGCAGAGCACAGATAGACCTTTGTGTAGTTTTGTGTTTAACTACAAAGAAATATAATTCTAGGGCAACAGTATATTCGATATTACTGCCATCTTTAGGTTAACAGAAGCGACAGTAACTTTCACACTATCTATCCAAACGATTGCTTTAATTACTATTTTAATTCTCATCAGAAGAGCGTTTTATATAACAGTCATTTTTCAAGCACTGTGAAACCAACAACATTTGTCCTTTATATTTACAGTAATTATACATTTTAGTATAGAAAATAGAGTAAAATAATTCGTACTTATGGAATTAATTTAACTTGAGATGACGATAAATGCGCAGAGAAAGTCCAGACTCATTTTTCTACTAAAATTCCGTTCTGCAGCTGGAAACAGTGTACATTTCAGCCAATCACATCAACTCACAACTAGCACATCAAGAATTATACACTGCAATGCATAGCGATGTTTTCAGCTTTACACGTGCGCTGTAATTGTGCATATTACACAACGGACTTTTTTAACAAGGCGTAACCTGCTCAGCGTCTACGATGGCGCTACTGTGTTCTAAACAATGTATAATATTAATCCATGCTCGTGTTCATTCAAAAATATATATTCCAAAATAGCGTATTGTGTGTGTGACTTCCTCTCGAATTAATTATTGAGTTCAGTCAAGAACTGGGTCAACTCCGCACATCTGGTGTTTTAATATTTAAAATAGTTTCCTAGTATGTTATTCAGAATGCCTAAAAATAATTGAATATAATTTTGTTTTAAAAGAAAACTAACAATACAATATAGAATAAATCATTTATTTATGTAATGTTCATTTATAGAAAAATAACATATGACATCTACAAAGTTGATGTCATGATAAATGATGTCTACTGTTTGTTTGTTTGTATGAGAAATAACATATGACATCTACAAAGTTGATGTCATGATAAATGATGTCTACTGTTTGTTTGTTTGTATTTGATAGCAAAGTAATAACATATGGTATCTTAGCGGGTATCGAGCTCCAAATTCAGCGTCTTATAAGTTCCCAAGCTTACCTTTGGATGCTAACTGCTAACGTTTTACGAAACAGTAGCTGTGTTACAGAAACTTCAAAATAGAAACTTCAAAAATGTTACAGAAACTTCAAAATAGTTTTATCGCTTCAATTTACATGACCTAAAATAAAATTAGATTCACGACAAAGTGCGACAAAAATATTGACAGCCAAAATTCGCAAAAAGAGTGTGCTATTTGCTTTTCGAAGCACACTTTGTATCTCTCAACACGAAGCCTTGGCTAATAGAAATCTTAACGAGCTCGTGTTCAAAGTTCACTTGTTAAACATTAACGTCCAGATGTCATTGGTTTATATGACTCCATTAATCCTAATAATCAGAAGTTATTACTAATGTTTCGTGTAATTTAACTTGATTCGTTTCTGGTGTCTAAAGTGATCGTCAAGATAAGTAAAAACCGAATCCAATCTCGCCCTAACCCCTCAATTTGTTTGTTTTTTGAATTTCGCGCAAAACTACACGATGGTTATCTGCGCTAGCCGTCCCTAATTTGGCAGTGTAAGATTAGAGGGAAGGCAGCTAATCATCACCACCCACCGCCAACTCTTGGGCTACTCTTTTACCAACGAATAGTGGGATCAACCGTCACATTATAACGCCCCCACGGCTGAAAGGGCGAGCATTTTTGGTGTGACGGGGATTCGAACCCGCGACCTTCAGATAGCAAGTCGAGCGCCCTAACCACCTGGCCATGCCGGGCCTGCCCCCTCAGTGACTCAGCGGTAAATCTGCGGGCTTACACTGCAAGAAACCAAATTATGATACTTGTGGTGGGCACAACATGGATAGCCCATTGGGTAGCTTTGTGCTTAACAACAAAAAACAAACCTCGCCCAGTTTCGAGCTCACGTTTCTCTAGTTTTTGTAGATAACAATGACTAATCATATAGAACCTTTCCCCTTATACTTGGTGTATACTGAATTTCATTAAATCAACTTAAAGCTCAATATAAATAGTATAAACTTTTCATTTTGAAAATTAACATGATTCTAATTATTAGCATTTTTATTTCGTTTTTATAGCAAAGCTATTAAGGCTTTCAGCCTCCGTCCCCAAGTTTGAAGGAAAACAGCCTCTCAGCAGCACCCTACCATCCGCCATCCACGCCGAGGGATTGACTGTCACTCTTATAAAGTATCCACATCTTAAAGTGTGTGGAATATTTTGTAGTAGTGTAGGAATTCAAACCTGGATCTCCAACACCGAATTTCACAGCTCTACCACTGGCCCAACCCACACACGGTTATGAATTCCCCTTCTATGATCAGAAAAACAGACAGTTACTCAGTTCTGCTTAGTAAAACACTTTTTTGCTCATTTTCATCTATGTACATAGCGTAAAATTTTGGTATATTTCTCCGAAAATTTTTTAACACTGTCGTGCATGATGTTCCTAAACCACAGTTATAGTAAAGGTTATATTAGGTGAATTGTGCTAGTTGTTGAAGCAAATCCAACTGTTCTTCTGAGATTCTACTTCTTCTAAAACGCTGACAATCGCAGGTGTTTTTCTCTAAAAGTAGTCAGTTTTAGCGTTGCGTAGAAGAGAAAAATAACAAAAACACTTGATAGCGGAAATCTTCATAACGGGGATGGATCAGCTTTGCTCCAAACCATCAAGTATTTATTTTTCTAAACTGAGAAAACTGAAGATAGTTGGAGAGAAATAAAGAAAAACCAGTCAAATTACTGAAAAAGTAATTAGTATTTTTTTCTTTAAAATAATATTTGTCTTGTTTTCCTTATCAGAACAGCGAACTATTAGTTTTAGTAGCAAACACTATTCAAACCAACAGTAGTGGAACAGCCTTTGTGATTAGTTGCGTCAGTAAATGATGAAAATAAATCATGTATTATTCATGAGTTCAGATGTTAAACTGTGTCGTAATCAGAATGTTTAAAATTGGAAATGTTTCTCTTTTTTTTATAATGAGTTTTCTAGATTCGTGAATTATTTAATATTTTGTTATAGCATCGAAATTGTAACGCTAACAGTTGATTATTAACTGTAACACAAAAATTGGAATGTTGACAGTTGATTATTTATTGTAACACAAAAATTGGAATGTTGACAGTTGATTATTTATTGTAACACAAAAATTGGAATGTTGACAGTTGATTATTAATCGTAACACCAAAATTGGAATGTTGACAGTTGATTATTTATGGTAACACCAAAATTGGAATGTTGACAGTTGATTATTTATTGTAACACAAAAATTGGAATGTTGACAGTTGATTATTTATTGTAACACAAAAATTGGAATGTTGACAGTTGATTATTAATCGTAACACCAAAATTGGAATGTTGACAGTTGATTATCAGTCGTAACACCGAAATTGGAATGTTGACAGTTGATTATTTATGGTAACACCGAATTTGTAATTAAGACAGTTTTATTAAGTGTACCACTGAAACTGGAATGGTGACAGTTTGTTTTTAACTGTAAAACCAAAATTGGAATGTTGACAGTTGATTATTTATTGTAACATTAAAACTGGAATGTTGGGAGATGATTATTAAGTCTACCACTGAAATTGGAATGTTGATAATTGGCTATTAAGTGTACTACTAATATTGTAATGTTGACAGTTTTCCAATTTCAGTGGTAGACTTAATAATGTTGAACACTTAATAGCCAATTAACAATATCAGTAGTAATGTTGACAGTTTTCCAATTTCAGTGGTAGACTTAATATGTTGACAGCTGATTATTAACTGTAACACCGAAATTGAAATGTTGACAACTGACTATTAACTATATTGTAATTTTAAGCTACTGAATGAAAGCTGTTTCATTAGAAAAATAAGACATAGTCTTTCTTCTTAAAAATGAATGAAATATTATAGTGACTAAAAAGAATTTGAAATAGTTAATATAAACGATGCCTTATGCTTACATGGGTTAAACGATCAGGTCAGAGGCCCTACGATTCAGATGAGGGCAATAAGACATCATAATCCGCCTCTACGTGGGATTTGTTCAGCTTTTCTCCAACTAAATAACGGAATTAACTGCTACTTTTATAACACGCTCATAGCTGAAAGTGTGGAATGTGACGAAGGTTATCATGTCTTGAACCTTGGATCCTTCGATCTACAGCGTGTCACACTGTCAACTAGGTCAAGTCCGGCTTGACAAGTGAGTGGGAATTGTTTGTTTAGAATTTCCGCGTATAGATGCACAAGGTCCATCTCCGCTAGACTATAAGGAAGGCAGATGGTCAGCGGCATCCACCACCAACTCTTGACTACTCTAGCCTGACCACATTATATTCCCATAGAGAACCCACGGCTCTGGATGGCTACTCTAGTCTGACCACATCATATTCCCGTAGAGAACCCACGGTTCTGGATGACTACTCTAGTCTGACCACATCATATTCCCGTAGAGAACCCACGGCTCTGGATGACTACTCTAGTCTGACCACATCATATTCTCGTAGAGAACCCATGGCTCTGGAATGAGGAGGACGTTTTTGTGGCAACCCTTGAGTCTACAGTCCAAGCAAGATGGGATATTAAATCATATTCCGTATTTCCATTACAAATTTTTGAGGAAAATTGTGTTTCTGAATTTCGTTTTGGATGTCTTAATCTCATTGTTTGTGTTTTTAATATAAAAAACCACCTTTTTCTAATAATGTACTCCAGATTAAATCTAAGTCACATTAAGAAATAACGACGTTTTAGAGTTTTTACTCTGTACTCGACGAAACGTTCACAGAGGGACAAAGTAACCAATAAATAACGGCGTTCTAAGGTTTTTTACTCCGTACTCATCGAAACGTTCACAGAGGGACAAAGTAATACAAAAATTAACGACGTTCTAAGGTTTTTTACTCTGTACTCGACGAAACGTTCACAGAGGGACAAAGTAACCAATAAATAACGGCGTTCTAAGGTTTTTACTCCGTAC
>NW_013668573.1:123306-151394 GCF_000517525.1 Limulus polyphemus
AAGGTTTTTACTCTGTACTCGACGAAACGTTCACAGAGGGACAAAGTAACCAATAAATAACGGCGTTCTAAGGTTTTTACTCCGTACTCATCGAAACGTTCACAGAGGGACAAAGTAATCAAAAAATAACGACGTTCTAAGGTTTTTACTCTGTACTCGACGAAACGTTCACAGAGGGACAAAGTAACCAATAAATAACGGCGTTCTAAGGTTTTTACTCTGTACTCACCGAAACATTCACTTAGAGATAAAGTAAATACTTTGTAGGTTAATGTTTCAACAAAACCTACATGTGGCATTGTGATCGCTCAACCGGACGAGATAGTGGTCATCAAAGTATTAGAGCAGCAGGGATCTATTTATGTTATTACTGCGGAAAATAAAGCTTTGATGATGTTAATTTTCTGGGAAAATAGTATACTTGTTATATTAAAGATTAATTTAAGACTAGTAGGGAAAACCGCAAAGAGTGGCTAGTTTGTTGAGGATTTTTAGCCTCGTTGTAGTTGATTGAGTTAATAAGTCTTATTACGTCTGATTCTACAACCATTTTCTCCATACAACTGCCTAGCTAGGCTTAGCGCTGTTTTGTTATTTTATTACCATATTAGTGTTTACCTGGATAACTGTAGATAGTTGATAAGGAAGGACATTAATGCCTTAAATATTTGATATTTTACACAATACGCAATGGACGGAGAACACTTATTAGTTACACAAGAATGTAGTGGCTGAAGATGGAAATGACTATAACTAACGTAAAAATCCAGTAGCTGACGACAGAGCTGATTATAAATTGTACAAAACTGTAGTGTTTAATGATTGAGTTACAAAAAACTTTTTATTTAACTTAATTCTGCCAAGAGTGTTTTAAGTTAGATATATCAACATCAGTTGTTTTCATCAGTTCATTAATATTCATAAAACAACTTTAGCTACATGCATATTATATTATAAACTTTTGTTCTCGTTCGAAATCAGGTCTGGTTCTCTGAATAAGTGATCAACTTAAAATTCTGTGACTCTAATAAACATGTTTTATTTAGCTAAACAAAATTGCACTGGACTGGTCGTGGCCCAGGGCTAGTGTTTCTGGAGTGTGATTCGGGGAGTTCGGAGTTCGCTTCCTGTTGCTGCAAAATACCACTCCACACCTTGGAGACGAGGGTGCGTTATAACAGTGACTACCAAATAGCACTATTCGGGCAGACAGGAGCAGCTCAAGAGTTGGTGGTTGGCATTGTTGACTAGCTGCCTTCGTTGTAATCTAACTGGTCCTAATTTGAGACAACTGTGCGCAGACATTCCTTATATAGCTTTACTAGAACATTCTAAAAATAAATAAAAACGATCATTGAACTTGTATTAAGAATACTTTTATATGACAATCGATTATTTAGCGTATATAAAAAGCTTAAAATAATATGTTTAGGTTTAGTGTGTGTTACATTCGTGCGTTTAACAACAATACGGTCTTGCTAAATAAAATCCTTTGAGTAAAAAAAACATTTACTCGTATTTGGGGATCGTCTATCAATCGCAATATTACGATTATATCTGATGATGATGTCTTTAATGTTGCCAGATAAATCTGTATCAAAGGCCTTTATACGAGAGCAGCGTATGTTTGATGTAAAAATTTCATCTCATATTACCAGTTAAAGTTAGTTGGAACTAATCTTTTAGACTGTTTTTGAGGATAACTCGTCTAATCTTTTAGACTGGTTTTGAGGATAACTCGTCTAATCTTTTAGACTGTTTTTGAGGATAACTCGCTCTAATCTTTCAGACTGTTTTGAGAATAACTCGTCTATCTTTTAGACTGTTTTTGAGGATAACTCGCTCTAATCTTTTAGACCGTTTTTGAGGATAACTCGTCTAAACTTTTAGACTGTTTTTGAGGATAACACGCTCTAATCTTTTAGACTGTTTTTGAGGATAACTCGCTCTAATCTTTTAGACTGTTTTTGAGGATAACATGTTCCAATCTGAAGATAATTTATCATCTTTAAGGGAATTCCTAGGATTAAATTCAAAAACGAAAGTTTAAAAATTCGTTCAGGATATTTATTTCATTTAACTTATTTTTTAATTGTTCTCGAAGATGGGAGAACTTACAGTCTTTAGACGTGCGTGTACAGACTTATGAAGAAAAACTGGGTAAAATCATTGTTTATCCCTAGTTTTTCTTCATAAGTCTGTACACGCACGTCTTAAACAATGATTTTATCCGAACTTACTTCCAAAGTTCTAGTTTGGCTTGTTATGAATTTCGCGCAAAGCTACACAAGGGCTATCTGCGCTAGCCGTCCATAATTTAGCAGTGTAAGACTAGAGGGAAGGCAGTTAGTCAACACCACCCACCACCAACTCTCTGGCTACTCTTTAACCAACGAATAGTGGGATTGACGGTCACATTATAACTCTCTGGCTACTCTTTAACCAACGAATAGTGGGATTGACGGTCACATTATAACGCCCCCACGGCTGAAAGGGCGAGCATGTTTGGTGTGACGGGGATTCGAACCGTGCGCCCTAACCACTTGGCCGAAGTACTAAAAAATACAAAAACGATTAGTTTCGGTTCAAACAAATCAAAATCTTGTTTTATAATGACTTTTAAACTTTAAGTTTTTGACAGTTAAGTGTGAAAATATTTTTGAAGTAAATTTGTCTGACTGTTCTATCATCAATAAGTGGCCTTTGAAAGAGGATTGTAATGTTGCGTTTTGAATAAAAAAAAAATTTTTTTAAGGTTAGTGTCAAATTACTTTTACTCTAAAAACATGCAAGTCTATTTAGTTATAAAATATTCATCAAATTATTTTTCTACAAATCGATTGTTGCTATAGAAAATCTTTGCCTCACTTACATGCACCAAAAAGTGAATAATACACGACCTTTTAATAACGTTTATAATCTATATTACCACAATCTCCAAATCCACCTCCAAATTCTCCACTGCAAGCTTTAAATAGGAGAGAAATAACAGTGTTTCGATCACACCGTATTCATGCCCTATACCCAATTTCAACAAATACAATCTGACACTTAGTAGATACCATCATACTTAAGTTCAAGAAATACAATCTGACACTTAAATTCGATGACGAGGAACCCACTTTGAGTCTAATAATGGTTGGAGACGGCTTGAATCGGTAATGAAGAAAAACTTTAACATAACAGTAAATGTACAACGTTTCGACAAGATTTTGTCATCATCATTTTGTTTTGTACCTTTCTTTATTACCCATTCAAGCCGTCTCCAACCATTATTAATCTGACACTTAGTAGATACCATCAAAACTAATTTCAATAAATACAATCTGACATTTAGTAGATACCATCATAGCTAATTTCAATAAATACAATCCGACATTTAGTAGATACCATCATAGCTAATTTCAATAAATACAATCTGACATTTAGTAGATACCATCAAACTAATTTCAATAAATACAATCTGACATTTAGTAGATACCATCATAGCTAATTTCAATAAATACAATCCGACATTTAGTAGTTACCATCATAGCTAATTTCAATAAATACAATCTGACATTTAGTAGATACCATCATAGCTAATTTCAATAAATACAATCCGACATTTAGTAGATACCATCATAGCTAATTTCAATAAATAAAATCTGACATTTAGTAGTTACCATCATAGCTAATTTCAATAAATACAATCTGACATTTAGTAGATACCATCATAGCTAATTTCAATAAATACAATCTGACATTTAGTAGATACCATCAAAACTAATTTCAATAAATACAATCTGACATTTAGTAGATACCATCAAAACTAATTTCAATAAATACAATCTGACATTTAGTAGATACCATCATAGCCTGTGGATTTAATTTTGAGATTTTCGAATTTGTTAATGTATGGATTATTTTTCAGCACAACGTGGCAGAAAGAATAGGTTTGTTTGTTTGTTTGGAATTTCGCGCAAAGCTACACGAGGGCTATCTGCGCTAGCCATCCCTAATTTAGCAGTGTAAGACTAGAGGGAAGGCAGCTAGTCATCATCACCCACCGCCAACTCTTGGCCTACTCTTTTACCAACGAATGTGGGATTGACCGTCACATTATAACGCCTCCACGGCTGAAAGGGCGAGCATGTTTGGTGGGACGGGGATTGGAACCCGCGACCCGCAGATTGCGAGTCGAGCTCCCTAACCACCTGGCCATACCGGGCCAGAGAAAGAATAGAGAAAACTATTAGGGTTAGCAAATGTAGAAAGTTGAGGTGTTCACCTAACAACTAAATTAACCTTTATTATACATAGATTAACATTTATTCGAATTATAAATTGTCATTTACAAGATGAGTTCAGTTTTACAAGCGAAAGTGGGACATTTAGGTTGCTGTAAAAATTGTTGATATTAATTTTTATCATAACTCTACTTTAGTAGACGATTTTATTCGAGTGTAGACTGGTGTGTGTTTGTATGTGCACAGCATACTGTTTTAATGAATATTAAAAGTCTGCGCGTGAAAAATAAGAAATGAACGATTCATGATTTTAATATGAAACAGTCTTTATTTTTTACTTTACTTAATAGCCACAGACAGTCCTTAACTTTCCTTCATTAGCGTTTATTCTCATAGGCTTGACAGTTTTCTTAAATTAGGTTAGTCGAGCGTAGAGACTAACACGTTTATCTATGAGAAACATAATTGAAGAAATAACCCCATAATATACCCGGAACCAACTTTTACTTCCGCTTTTGACCATCAACAAAATGTTTTGTCTAGGATGGTACACCAGGTGATTTAAATAACAAGGAAAGAGGTTCCTTAGGTTGAATAACCACACATCTTTGACGAAAGAAAAACCTAATCATTGAACCACATTTAATTAAAAAAAAACATTTCCTAGTGTTGATTAAAAGATGGCGGTGTCATGGCTCTAGCGTTATCAGAGAATTTTTTTAAAAGCTTGTGACTTGCAAGATAAACATGAAAGCAACAAGATATCTTATCAAAATATCATCGTGACTAAACTGCCTTTAAAGCTTTTCCACTTCCAAATGTTTATAGAATAAAATACAATTTCTATAAACGCTCACTTTAGAGCTTTTTTCTTCTTGAATTTCTACATCAATTCCAAATTTATTATGGACAGTTGTTTACAAATCCAGATATAATGTTAACAAATACAGATAGGCTGTTTACAAATACAAATACGCTGTTTACAAATACATTTACGCTGTTTAAAAATCTAGATACATTGTTTACAAATACAAATACACTGTTTACAAATACAGATACACTGTTTACAAATACAAATGCGCTGTTTACAAATACATATACGCTGTTTAAAAATCTAGATACATTGTTTACAAATACAAATACACTGTTTACAAATACAGATGCACTGTTTACATATACAGATGCACTGTTTACAAATACAGATACACTGTTTACAAATACAGATGCACTGTTTACATATACAGATACACTGTTTACATATACAGATGCAGTGTTTACATATACAGATACACTGTTTACATATACAGATGCACTGTTTACATATACAGATACACTGTTTACATATACAGATGCACTGTTTACATATACAGATCCACTGTTTACAAATACAGATGCACTGTTTACATATACAGATACACTGTTTACATGTACAGATCCACTGTTTTGGTGAATCTTTTTCGTTCATTAATTCTTCATGAGTCTTCTTTTATCAGTGTTGCTTTTTTTAAACACAAAAATTTAATAACTACTCCACAATGTATTTAATATTCTATCTTGGTGATAAATTTATATATCAACTATTCAACCAATCAATTTTCTTCTTAGAGAAAACGACTTTTGAATCAACCAATCATTTTGTTATTTCAGAAGTCAACTACTTACTCAACAAACTATATTTTACTAAATTGTTTTACCGTTTAACAAACGAAATAAAACAGTTTTTGATCAGTTTAAATAATATTTTTGTTTTCTGTGTTTTATTATTGCATAGTGATATGCTTTTGAAAAGGCTTACGCTTTAAATCAAACGTGACAATCACTGCAAGCGCTACTTATTGGAGCATAATAATTACTAACTAATTTAATTTTCTTACCTACTTATTACACTAAAGCTATGAATGTTTTTATTTTGGGCAGTTCTTAACGTACATAAAAACAAAGAATATTGGCAAAAGTTTGTGTAATATTTTTGTTGTCATACAAATGAATGACTTCATCATTGTACTAGAGCAAAAAATACAAAATGAATTGTAATTCTATACAGATGAAACATTTTATATATTTTAATCCTTATTTTATTTTTTTCATTTTCCAACATTTCACTTTTTTTAAGCTTTCATAAACCGAAAAATAGCCTAGTTCAACAACACAAAACTTTTTTCAAAGCCTTTTGTCTTTTGGAATCCTTGGAGATAAGATCTCGGAACATTTCATTCACCACTTTGAATGCGAATGAAACTGCTGAACTGATTTAAAGTTCACATTACTGGATAAAACCTTATATTTCAACACCAGTTAATACAACCGTATTGCGTGTCTTATAAGGGGAATTCTAAGCAATTACCAAAAGATAAAGTCAGTCATCATTGTTTAAGCGATTTAAAAGTAATAGAAGTATCACTGACAAGATCGGTACGATAGAATAATCTTCAAATACACAGGCCTGCGAATTTAAACTTCATGGAAGTTGTTGTGTTAGGCCTGTGAACTTAAACTTCATAGCAGTTGTTGTGTTAGGCCTGTGAACTTAAACGTCATAGAAGTTGTTGTGATAGGCCTGAGAACTTAAACTTCATAGAAGTTGTTGTGATAGGCCTATGAACTTAAACTTCATAGAAGTTGTTGTGGTAGGCCTACGAACTTAAACTTCATAGAAGTTGTTGTGGTAGGCCTGCGAATTTAAACTTCATAGAATTGTGGTTTTAATAACAGATTTTCCATAATTCTGCTACTCAGATTTCAAAAAATAATATTATTTTTGTTCTATCACGTAAGGATTTTTACAAATCGGGAAGAAAAAACTTTTACTTAGATCAAGTTATTGTTTCGTTTACCACAATGAACATTTTTTATTATTATGTTTGTCAACAAAACTACAAACAAACTGAATAAAAGTGAAAACATTGATGTCAAACAAATATGCATCCTCATTCATCTTGATTTTGTATTTGTGAAATCTACGTTTTTTAGTCTCAAAACTAAGAGTTGTGGTCTTTGTTTTATGTATTTTGTTATGGCGTTTTGTAAAAAATCTGTACGTGATGGAGAAAAATGGATATCATTTTCGGATTCAGCGTTTAGGAATTATTGTAGAACATGTAAACATTTCAAGACAATAAGACCATCGCAGACCTGTGTAATCAGAAATATAAGTAACTTTGTTCTACTTCAAATTGTACAGAATGTCAGAAAAAAGTTAAAAAAAAGACTTGAACAAATTATGTTTTTTTTTAGTTAATTTAAAGTCGTTTATTGTACTTCTATTTGCAACATCGAAAAGCTTGCACGACCTCTGTGTTCCTGTTGTGTTTGTGAAATCTTCAGAGTTTTTATGTGATTATGTATCAGAATCCAAACGCTATTTTCAAACAGACCGTCGTTGTGAACTTGCTATTTACTTCCGGTTCGTTTATGGCCAATGACCAACTTGTTGTATGATCATAAACTGTATCACCGTAATTAGAAGCGTTTCATTAAATCTATTTCAGCTCACCACAATGTTACCGTTAAGATAACATTTCAGGTTAATTCCGTTTAGGTACTATAAAATGACAGGTTCAAACCTGTCGCCTTTTCCTTAAAAGAGCCTTTTTTTTTCTTCAAAAAACATAACAATCTGATTTTCGTAAAGTGTTTCTTAAAAATACATATCGTATCTTTTATGTAGAGCTAGTACGATTCTTAGAAATATATCAAATATGTTTGTTTTTGAATTTCGCGCAAAGCTATCTGCGCTAGCCGTCCCTAATTTAGCAGTGTAAGACTAGAGGGAAGGCAGCTAGTCATCACCACCCACCGCCGACTCTTGGGCTACTCTTTTACCAACGAATAGTGGGATTGACCGTCACATTATAACGCCCCCACGGCTGAAAGGGCGAGCATGTTTTGGTAGGACGGGGATTCGAACCCACGACCCTCAGACATGTAAATCACTCTGTACACTCTAATTTCGTTAAATCAATAAACGAAATATGTTATCTTGATCATGGAATAAAAAAAAAGTCTTCAATGTGGTTAAACCAAAGAGAAACTAAAAAATTCCTACAAACTTATAGTGAACTAATAATATGTAATTGACATAGTTTGGGGCAATATGTTGGATACTCTTTTATTATATTATAAGTCTTGTTCAGATGTTTTGTAAAACTTGCTTATCAAACAATAATGTACTCAGTATGTGAAAATAAGTGTTGGGCTACTCAAATTAACACTCTCTGAATAGAAATAGCTGCCTTCCCTCTAGTCTTACACTGCTAAATTAGGGACGGCTAGCGCAGATAGCCCTCGTGTAGCTTTGCGCGAAATTCAAAACAAACAAACAAACAAAATATTCGCCCAGCTTAGCCAATTTAAGTTAGTCCTAAGTCCATATTTAGTTCTTTTCATTTAAAATGTGTCCACTACTCCATATTTGGCGCTATAAGTTTAAAAAAAAAAGAAAGAAAAGAAAGAAAAACGAAATAAATGCGTACACTCTGAATGATGCAGGACTGTGAACCCGAGGTTTTGTGGTTCGTGTCCCGTTGCTCCCAAAACTCGTTTCTCACATTAGAGCCGTGGACGCACTACAATAGTGACGTCAAAAGCCCATCGGTGCTATTGTACTACATCGTAAACTTGATATTATTTGTTATTAGAATCGTTTTGTTTTATCTGACCAGATTGAGTGAGATGCAACTGAGGTTCTTGTGGTTGTACTTGATAGTTAAACATTACTTCTCAGTAAACAATTATATAAGACTGCTTTATGTAAACAATGATATAAAAATGCTGCCCCCCAGTAGCACAGCGGTATGTCTGCGGACTTACAACGCTAGAAACAGGGTTTCGATACCCGTGGTGAGCAAAGCACATTGTGTAGCTTTGTGCTTAATTCCAAACAATAAACAATAAAAATGATTTGTGTAAACAGTTATATAAAACTGTTTTATGTAAAGAGTGATATTTGAGGTTATTCGTTTAACTTTCATGTTTATTCAGCAGATACAGTTGGATATCTGGTAATAAGTATAACATCTGGTTCTTAATTAATCCATAGAGAAACAGTGCGAACACTGTTTCCGAAACATCAGGTCACAAATCTCGGATAAGAGTTTTGTCGGGGAAGATACATTAAGGACAGATTTTCGTTCAAAGTTTCAATTATCTCTAGCTTGTAATAAAAATGAACAAAATTAAACTTCGAGGAAAACGTGAAAATACGACCGTAATAAAACAGAATAAACAGGAAAAGTTCCTGAATTGATAAAATTAATCCCCAATGATATATTACTATTATTGGTCCAGCTTTAGTTGAATAAAACCCAACTTTACCCACTTTTCAGCTCTCTTGAATAAGTCAATAATTTGTTAACTAACCAACTCACAACTAACTCATGAAAATCCTGCTCTTGTAATGTTTGGTAATAAGTGATGTTGTTCAGAATAATAAAAAAATCTAAAATATGAATAAACAGTCAATTGAAAGATATTTTCTGATCCAAGTGAAGTTTGTACATATCAGTTAATGCTACAAAACATACCAATTAGTTGAAAGACGTTCTGTTATAGTTATAACGAGTAACAAACAAATTACAAATTAACAAAATATTGTGAATTATTACTAGAAACCGACAGTGAACATACATATATGAGAAAAAAACACTAATTTCGGTATAAATCTTCTAATTGGTTTGGCATGGCCTGGTGGTTAGGACACTCGACTCGCACTCTGTGGGTCATGGGTTCGAATCCCATCACCGAACATGCTCGCCCTTTCAACAGTGGAGACTTATATGAGGGTTAATCCCATTATTTGTTAGTAAACGAGTAGCCCAGGTATTGTTGACTAGCTAGCTGCTTTCCTTCTAGTCTACCACAGATGAATTAGGGACGGCTAGCGCAGATAGCCCACGAGTAGCTTTGTGAAAAATTCAACAACAAACAAACCTACTATCATTCCTTTTCTTTTCAGTTAGTTTTCAAACCGGAAAATAATGGTGTTTCTTTGTCAATTTCAACATCTTTGAAGCCGTTACTGCGTGGCACCGAACGGTTCTGAAAATTGCAGACCATCACGTAAAGTATTTACATCGAAAAGGTGGTCGTCGTTTCGCTTTTAAAAGATATGCTTCAATTTTTTAGGAAGTAATTCTCACGAATAGCGGTACGCTCTACTTAACTTAGTCAAACATTAAAGTTAAAGCTTTCTTAGGTTATCTTTGTTTATTAAAACAAGGGTGCCTGAACAGCGATGCAAGATAAAGAAGATTCACGTGTGCATGTTGTTTTTCTAGAGATCTTTCTAGCTGAGCTAGTGAAAGAATTATTATTAAATTTATTCGCTAGGTGGTACTATCAGTAATTTAATTTGTGCATAAAGAAATAAAGTTGCTAAACATTAAGCTCAAATTTTGCTTTTATTAACATAACATGTAGTGCGGAATGATCAGCTTGTTAGATACAACAATTAGCCTAATGCGGTATTTTCTCTTTCTTCACTCACGAGAATTTCTTTCTTATGATAACAAAAGGTACGCACGCTCGTAGCGAAAATCATACACTGATAAGAAAATTATAAATTGATAAATCCGGATTTCAGTATTTTTTATGTTATTTTTCATTCACAATCGCCCCCCAGTGGCACAGATGTATGTCTGCGAACTTACAATGCTAGAAACCTTGTTTCGATACTCGTGGTGGGCAGAATACAGATAGCCCATTGTGGAGCTTTGTGCATAACTTCAAACAAACAAACAATCATTCACTATCAAGCATATCAATGCTAGTAAGCGCCCTCTCGTGATAACTTTCAAGTTTCGTTAATGACAGCAATAATAATATAGGTAAATTACTTTATAGCATTTAAGAGCTATTAAGTGCTTCCCGAATTAAAATTAACGTTTCAGCTTTTTTAATCTTAACTGAAGTTAACGAAACTGATAAAAAGCTTGTAGCAACACCTATATTTCTTAGCCACAAAAGCAGGACTTTACTGAAAATCAAACGATGTATCCGAATGTAGGCGCATGCTCGTTACTGCTGTATACTTTCTATGTGCTTTTAAACTGACCTAAAAATATTTTGTTAGAAATACGAGCATTGTGTGTATCCTCTGAATAAATGTATGTAGACTTTTTTTCTCTTTTCAAATGGCTTTATTTTTCATCCAGGCTAGTGCTCTCAGTGGCTCGGCGGTAAGTCTGATGTCTTATAACGCTAAAAACGAGGTTTCGATACCTGTGGTAGGCACAGGTAGCTTTGTACTTAAGAAAAAACAAGCACACTAATTAAGAAATAAATGAACAGTTTAAATCCAGTTGGCATTAATCTAATGACATCGTTCTTTGTACATTTTATTTCCATGTTGTTTTATTTTAAATTTTTCTCTGATTTGATAAGACAGAAGCTTCTGTTTCCAACTACTCATATTTCATCAACAACACTAATGCTCTCTTCTTCCTGCTTGGCAAGAAAAGGTGACTATTTATATTTCAAATTCCAATTTTCATTTAGTCCAACATAATATTGACTCTCAAGCTAACAGTTTGAAAAAAGTTGTTCTATAATCTTTTATCTGAAGTTATCATAATATTGTTGTTTAATTCCAATCTTGTTCTAATCCAGTAATCACCATGGTAATAACTTTATATGCCACAGTTTATTTTTATTTTTTTCTTATTACGTCATGAAATCCGTATATTTTGCGTATTTTTTCCTGTGTATTAAAATCAATAATAATCATCAACAAGAATATGAAAGGAAAATGTCTAATAATTATTGTTAGTGAAACAGTATTTTTTGTATAATTTTCGATTATAAATTTGTAATTATTGGAAAAGATCATAAAATACATAACAGACGAAAAACCGGCCAACATCATACTCATTTCTCACTAATACTGTATGTTTGTCATTCGAAAAAAAAACATAAAAACACAATATTTGGTATTTTTGTGTTACAAGAAAAAATCTCGATTAATGATATTAATAATTTCAATTATAAATACATAAGTTCTATAATAATATTTGTTGTTGCTTTATATTTTCACCTAATTTTTTGTGAACAAAATATAATATTGTAGTATTTCTTCATTTATTTCTTTCATTACTGCTTTAATATTTTAAACAACGTTAAGTAAACATTGTTTGATTCTAGATATGTACGTTCTTGGTTTGACCTTTGGTCAGTAGTTCTAAATTAGAGATCGATACCTTTGAACCCTTGGAGTCTCCGAACCGGTCTCTAGATATGTACGTTCTTGGTAAAAATGTTTGACCTTTGGTCAGTAGTTCTAAATTAGAGATCGATACCTTTGAACCTTTGGAGTCTCCGAACCGGTCGTCCAAACACAAGTTTTACATAAGATGATGTTCGAGTCATTATCAGTTCTCACAACTTGATTATTTGGCTGACACGTTCTACAGAGCGTATATATATACCACTTTAAGTGACTGAACTCCCATAAAATTCTTGGAAAATACAGTCTTGGCCAAAAATTGTGCGTAAAATAAGATTATTATTATTATTATTATGGAATACAAGTGACTGAACTCCCATAAAATTCTTGGAAAATACAGTCTTGGCCAAAAATTGTGCGTAAAATAAGATTATTATTATTATCATGGAATACAAATATAATTAGTGCTGTCAAACTGACAAATTATGTTATATTAACCATCTACGTATGTAATTTGTAAAATGAAACAGGACATCATGTACGACTTTTTAGAACAACAAACAATTTTATCAGACACCTGTAGAAAGATGTGTAATTCAACATTTCCCCTATCACAACAAAACCTTACTAAAACATATAACAAAATATAACATCAAATTATTATAAATAGCACTTGTAACCTTATATCAGTTCATATTAAACATTCAGTACTTGTTTGTTCCTCCTCGTATTGTAATAACCACCACAAAGCGATGTGGCATGCTGTCGATTAGGTTATTGATGTAATCCACAGTGATTTAATCCAAAATTATCAGTAGAAGGCGCTGCCACTCACCTATAGTAGCTGGTTTAGGGTTAGTAAATTTCTGGCTCAGTTTTTCCCGATAGTTCTCAATGGGATTACAGTCTGGAGACTTTGCTGGCCATGTCAATCTTGCAACGTCTTCTTTGTCGAGATAATTCTGTACAATACACGCACTGTGCACAGTGACATTGTCATCCTGGAACACAACTTTATTGCCAAACCTTGCCCTAGCATATGGTAGAAATATCGTCTCCGTGTAATGTCTGTAGGAGGCGCCATTGACGTTTCCGTGGAGGATGTCAAGAGCAGTTTTTCCACCATGATGAATAGCTGCCCAAACATATACTGCACCACCTCCTGTGTGTTCCCTGTGTCTTCTTCCATCTGTTCTCCAGACAAACGACAAACACCAGTCCTACGATCAGCTTTAAAAAGCCGGAAATAGTACTCATCTGAAAAGTTGACATGTCACCAGTGTCCTAACTGTAAGTTGACATGCTGTCTTGCCCAAGTAACACGGTGACGGTGGTGAATTCTGGTTAATTTGGGTTTGCATATAGCCCTTGTTTGGTCAGTCTTCTATTCACTGTTCTTATGGATACCATTGGAATGAATGTGTTCATGCCATTCCTGTCGTAAGGTGTTGCAAGACTTATTTCCACCTTGAAGTGTTAACTTGATCAAAACACGGTGATCTAGGGAAGTAGTTTTTTCAGCGTCTACTAGTAGGCAAAGCTCCTGTAGTCCAATGACGTTTCGGGGTTCTTGATACTGTACACTGGGGGTACCCTACTGTTCTGACAATGTCCGTTTGCTTCCTACCATTTCTGGACAGTCAAACAATTTGATGCCCTATAATTTCTGGCACGCGACGAGGCATGACTGTATACCAAATACATAGAAATTGTCTGAACAAAGCGTTGATCTGGTTCGCAAAAGATTATACTAAAACCACACCCTTTGATACAAAACAAGTGTGTACGTGTGTTCTGACGAACAAATGATCAAAACAACTTATACAGACCAGAATAACAACTCATACATGTTTGTCCGGTCATACGCTACCTTCTCTGTTACTACTCGGCATTTACTCAATAACTACTCCACGTATGTAGACAATAGCATCAATATAGAACAGTATGTAAACATTTTGGCCAAGACTGAATTTTAAAATATAAACAAAATCTGAAACCAGTTGCAATAGTACAATAGATCCAAAGATCTGTATGTCACTGAACGTGATCCACGTTGGGTCATAGCTGTAACAGTTATTAGGCTAAGAGTATCCGCGTGATGGCAGATTTTACCGTATGATTGCTCTCCCACTGGTCAGTAGCTCAAAATTAAGGATGGGCATGCCTGAACTTTGGGATCTCTGACCTTTGTTCGGCAAAATCGTTACATCAATTTCCCAGTGTATTTTAAAATATAAAATACGTTATATAAAACAACGTTCTCCAGAAAGTTTCAGTCCGACATATCTGGCAGAATTACTTTGTTTTCTGTTCTGATGATGTAATATAAAGACATTCGTAATAAACTCATCTGTGTGTACTCAGTGTTCATCGTCTTTTATCATAAATATAATGTTCATAGTCCTTAGATAATAGCCCCCCCCCAGCAGCACAGCGGTATGTCTGCGGACTTAGAACGCTAGAAACCGGGTTTCGATACCCGTGGTGGGCTGACCACAAATAGCTCTTTGTGCAGCTTTGCGCTTAATTACAAACAAACAAAACACTTAGATAATAATTAGGAGAAAAATATCAGATGAATGACAATCCTTATAATCAGAAGGAATAGTCTACCTTTTGAAAGGAGCGCTCGGATTACTGGGTTTCTTACATTTTAATAATAAATACAACAGTTACGAATAATTAAGGTTGGAATTTAGGCTTAACAACATTATCGATGAAGTCCTTAGATAATAGCCACCTCCCCAGCAGCACAGCGGTATGTCTGCAGACTTACAACGCTAGAAACCGGGTTTCGATACCCGTGGTGAGCAGAGCACAGATGGCCCATTGTGTAGCTTTGTGCTTAACTTCAAAGAAACAAACCGATTTATAAGCGTTATAACAATCACGGTTATAGCTTCCGAAGTTTATACCATACTGACTATAGCGAACTAATAATAGATACTCTCTTTTTGGTTGGTTATATTTAGTTATTTAGTTATTATATTGGTTATTAGACATGTGGAGGTTTTCTAGAAATTTCAGTTTTACGTAACAATACTGAGCTACACTTAAGCATTTACGTATATACATATATTGTTGTTTCTTACTCTCAAGAACCTTCTACATCTTTGGAGACAAGGCGGAAGTTTTACAACACATATTTAACAGTATACGCTAAGTATGTTTCTAAATGTAAACTTAATCTAAACAAACGTTGATATTAAAATAACTACATAATAAGAAATTCGTTACAGCGGACTTCCAGCTCTAAAATCAGAGTTTTGATACCCATGGTAGGCAAAGGACAGATACCCATTGTGTAGCTTTGTGTTAACTTCAAACAAATTGCTGAGTTACTTGGCTCTTCACTTGTATAAAAGATAAATATGAGACTATTATTAAACCTTATGATTATAAAATAATTTATAATTTTGACTTCTGGAGACTTTACAACATTAATATAAACAGTTCACGTTGGTTAATAGTATTTTTCCCCCATTTAAAGACATAAAATTCAAGAAAGAAAGAAAACAACTGGTGTAATAAGACTAACAAACACATAAGAACACACACTTAAAATAAATAATATTCTCACACGCCGATAACATGTGGTCGCAGAAAAGGTCACCAACCATCTGTTTCAGGTGGTATGAAAGTATTAGGAATGTTGTTCAGGTGCTGTTAAAATATTACTCGTGCATTTAAAGTGTTTATACAATATTACCACGTGTTTCAGGTGTTGTTAAAATATTAAACATGTCTCATAGGTGTTCTTTAAGTATTATTCACGTTTTACAGTTTCTGTTAAAATATTAAACATTTTGCACAGGCTGTTAAAGTAATCCAATGTGATCTAAATCAGTGATTAAACTGGTCACATTTCTGTGTCATGCATGGAATAATTTCTTTAACGACAATTTCGTGAATCCACGGAATAAATAGTCCCCTTGCGGACAACCATAGGTGTAATTATTTTTTAATCTCGATATTCTAGATGTTTCGTTTTATTTTTACGTGAACGTTAGGGGTCGGTTGCTGTGTTTTCGTCAGGATATATTTAGTAGAGTAATACAGCTATATGGGGATTGGGAGAGTTACGTAACTGTGAGGATAGCTTTATTTGTGCCGCCAAAAATATTCAACCCCTTATTTAGAAGAATTACATGTTTACATTATCACTCATTAGGTGTGAGCTTTATAAGTAATTAATTCAGCTGATTACATTTTACGTTATTTTGTTGAGTAGTGCAGAGAACTATATTAACCCTGTTGTTGAGTAGTGTAGAGAACTATATTAACCCTGTTGTTGAATAGTGCAGAGAACTATATTAACCCATTGATTTCAGTTAAATGTAAGACAACACGACGTAGGTGTCTCTATTAGAATGAGATGTTCTTAAAAACTTCGTTGGCAAACAATTTCGTCACAAATCTCTCGTTTTTTAATCCAGAGTGTGATTCTTTCTGAAGGTTAACGATCGTGAAATATAAACATTGGTTACAAAAGGCTTAGTAACAAAGTTATATATATGGACGGGTGTCATTTGGTTAAAGGTTGATGAACGTAAAGAGAGATATTCTCAGCTTGTCCGTAAATTAAAAAAGAGAGAGACAGAGAGAAAGAGATATACTTAAAAGTGTGATAAATTCTTTACTTGAGAAAAACTAGTGTGAACCAAACGTGACACTCGTTTCAATTTTATTTCTTACACGTCTAGGGGATGTTAAAAATATCATCTGTTGTCGGCGTGAATATCTTAATCTTATCTTCGCCTCATCTGGGTTAAAATTAATATAATTTACGAGCTTGACATTATATTACATTAATTATTCAAGGATTAAAAACGTTATGTTCGTTGCAGTTCCTTACAAGGTATCTCAGTTTTATGACGTAAAAAGCTAATTGTTTTATCATTTATAACTTAATGGTGTCTGTTCCGATTCCACGTAAGGTTTACTTTTCATAAAAAATCGTTCAAGCTGTTCAGTTGAGTCAACATTGTTTCATCTATAATAATAAACATATAAATGTTTATAATAACCTATTCTAACTGTATACTTGGATCAACATTGTTTCATCTATAATGATAAACATATAAATGTTTATAATAACCTATTCTAACTGTATACTTGGATCAACATTGTTTCATCTATAATAATAAACATATAAATGTTTATAATAACCTATTCTAACTGTGTACTTGGATCAACATTGTTTCATCTATAATGATAAACATACAAATGTTTATAATAACCTATTCTAACTGTGTACTTGGATCAACATTGTTTCATCTATAATGATAAACATACAAATGTTTATAATAACCTATTCTAACTGTGTACTTAGATCAACATTGTTTCATCTATAATAATAAACATATAAATGTTTATAATAACCTATTCTAGCTGTGTACTTGGATTAACATTGTTTCATCTATAATAATAAACACATAAATGTTTATAATAACCTATTCTAACTGTGTACTTGGATCAACATTGTTTCATCTATAATAATAAACATATAAATGTTTACAATAACCTATTCTAACTGTGTACTTGGATCAACATTGTTTCATCTATAATAATAAACATATAAATGTTTATAATAACCTATTCTAGCTGTGTACTTGGATCAACATTGTTTCCTTTATAATACTAAATGTACTGTAAAAAGATGTTGCGTAATTATGACCATGTGACAAATATTTTAAATTTTGTCTCATAAAGTAGAAAAAGCCCAGGATTAACAAAGTTCTCTGCACTACTCAACAACAGGGTTAATATAGTTCTCTGCATTATTCAACAACTGGGTTAATATAGTTCTCTACACTACCCAACAACAGGGTTAATATAGTTCTCTGCATTATTCAACAACTGGTTTAATATAGTTCTCTACACTACCCAACAACAGGGTTAATATAGTTCTCTGCACTCTCAACAACTAATATTTATTTCATATAGATGAACCGTTGCTTTACTACTTTATGCCAACATTTCAACAGTTTGTTAAACACAAGGTTGTACAATGCTGTTTACACCACAAAATTATAAACTCTGAATTTTTATAGTCATCAGTGGTGTAACTATGGTTAGTAATACTAGTTCGTAAGAAAGCTATGATATCAATGTACGAAATATTCTTACACAAATTACAAAACAAAAACAAATGACCTGTTCATATATAGAAGTATGCATAGCCATAAGTCTATTTACCTGTACAAAAATAATTCCTGCATGTGTTCATCAAATAACATACTCTAAAAGCGTCATTTTACGTAATGTTTTCTAACTTACAAGAACAACCTGTTGGTGTGTGGTGTTATTACACTAACACAAGAAGAAATATGACCATTTTGAATTTTGCGGACATTATTATCGATGCAGAGAAGTAATAAATGTGTCTCTATATGCACAAAGGAAATATTACACAACAAAGGCCAGAAATGATAAACTTTTAGATGAGTCTGTTTTTTGTTGATATATTTTTTGAATACTTAATCTTCTAGTTAATCTACTGATTAATCTGAGGATTTTAAAATAAATATATAGTTAGTCTGTTTGTTAATCAAAAGGAAAAGTACATCGGACTATCTACTCCTCTCACCTAAGTTAATCGAACCCTGGATTTTAGCCTTGGAAGTCTGTAAGCTTACTACTGTTCTATGTTTTGTCTATGGCGTCTATGGTTTGTCATCTAAGAAACAATACAATATATTTTACTGAGTTGTAAATCCACGACAATCTAAAATGGATTATGTGAATATATTCAATATAAAGCTATGTAAATAAAACTGTGAAAGAAATTCAAGGTTTTAAACAACTGAAATTTCTTCTTTAAAATAGATTAAACACAGACAGAATTTTTGTTATTCAATCAATTAACACATAAATTTATCTACATATCTGTAGCGTGCTTCACAATTTAATTAGTATCATCTCAATTATTTTTATCATTTTTTAAACTTTCAGTGCTGACTGTCGTCCAATACACGATCGTTTCAGAGAACTCATTCGTGTCACTGTAAATCTTGACAACAAAGAGACCACCGCTGTACATTACATCAGCGCACGAGGCTTACTTAACGAGACACCTTATCGGATCATACTTTAAAATGCTTTACAAATGAATCGTCACAAGTTAACAATATAAAAAGTGTATCAGTGTACTAGAATTAAACAATATACATAGAACAATTGAGATGATTTTCAATGAAGACGAAAAACAACTTCAGTTAAATATTTATTTATTCTATCCAAGATTTTGGCTTACACCTTTTTCACGGGTCTATGAACGTCACAGGTTACAAAACTTATTTTAAATTATAATAACCGCAAAATACATATAAAACTACAACAATATAACGAAACGGTGTACTGTGAAGCGTATTAAAAGTATTGTTAAACGTGTTATAGTCGCAGAATAGATAATAAAATAAAATCATAATAATAGTATCATAGGAGTCTGTCATTGTATCTATTAATGGAAGGGCGTTTGGATTGATTCAAAATAAATTCTTTAAATTTCCTTTCAAGAAAGTTGTTACACATTTCTAATCTCACTGAGAGACAAATATAGAGTATAATACGTTTCGGAAATATTTCATCATTGGTAATAGTTTAATAATGTTTTTAAGAAAGTTTCAAAAAAAAGTGTAAAAATATTTAACGTGGTGTATGGTCCATTTCATTTAAAAATTTGCTACAGTGAACGTTGGTGGATAGGCTCAATCACAGTTCAGTACTAACATCGTAATCATAGCACTTAATAAACGTGACGACAAAATGACGTAGATTTCAAAGTATGACGTATGTGAAGGGTGAATGATACATTTTCTTTGCCCTATATGTTGAGATTAATGTCCCCAACAACTGATTAATTGTAGATGTTTCTGTGGTAAGAGTTCTTCTCGATATCAATACACGTTCAACTTTCTGTAGTTTATATCCAATCACGTTAGTAAATACACTACGTGATGTTCTTTAAGGCGGATATCTAATTAACCATATACACTCATTTCTAAAATTAAACGTTTCTTTGTGTTTTTAGAATCTCGTGTGTTTTTTGTTTTGTTTTTTGGTTCTAATAGTGTAACAGTGAACCAGAAAACACGTTTTCATAAGTCAATTAAGATTCAGGAATCTGTAGAGGATGTATACACTTTATAAGATAAAAGACATCTTTTTTATATTATTAAATAAGATTCGAGATTGAATACCGAGTGGTTTTTATAGTTCAGTTTCTATATTAAGCTCACGCATACGTAATATTAAAAAAAATTAAAATGTGTGAGATCCTTTAAAAATAAATATTACATAAGTTATTGCCACGTTAAATATTTTATTACTAATTTTTATACACTACTTTAAGTTGATACTGGAAGCCGTAAAAACGAAATTTAATAATAAAACAATTCAGTTTTCATCTACTGTAAGTTTAATATTAGCCTCTAAGTTGGTCATTGATCTTTATCTCTCTTTATTTGTATGTCAACTAAATCAACCAATAGAGTAGGTTACCAAAGTATTTTTGTTTTTGAATGTAGTTCGTTATACTTTCGTAATTGTTTAGAAGGACACTCGATGTTTTAGAACAAATAACTTAAAAATATAGATTATATATCGTCTGATCCAAGCGATATATAAATGCTGGAAAGGAGAGACTCAACATCACAATTCTACTGGAAGAAGCCAGCAATGAAGGTGAGTTGTGTCTGACACGTTATCACGAAGATTTTAAAAATCAAAGTTTTATTTTCCTAATTTAATATGATGTAAATTGTATAATCATATGTGAACAGTCTTGTTAAGATTAAGATTAGTTATTCTATCAACAAACAACGTGTTTTGTTTTTAATTACACGATGACAATTCATCACTGATAAAAAAACTGAATTTGTAATACATTAAATACAAGAACTGTTCAAATTCCACTGACCTGATGAGTTTAACTTGTTTCTATGGTAACAGTAGAAGTCTTCCTCCGCCAAATCCACCTCCACCATATCCGCCTGAACCGTATCCACCACCACCATAGCCTGTAGCATCAGCTTTTAGATCATCAGCTCTGCTAGCTTGTTGTTGTTTTTCAGCACAAACTGATAGAAGTAGAAGACTGAGGGAGAAGACTGTGTAGACCTAGCGGGGTTCGAAACAACAACATTCACAATTCTTACGAGATTATGTTATATTTGATTCATAGATCCAAAAACTAGATTGCGTTACAATGCTTTCGTGATAAATATAATATTAACAAATTAACATTCTAGAATTTCACACTACGTTACAGATGATTTATTTCCCCGAAACGGGGCCAAAGGCCTGCTGAAAGGGTCATGTGTTTTAACCACTCTCACCACTATACAGTAGTGTGTTGTTTGTTAGTCAGTAAACACTAAAATTACGGACTCTTAACGCTGCAATTTGTACTGTTACGAGAAGAATTATTCACGCTGTAGGCTACAACACAGCGTGACATGTGATTTTAAAAGCAAGAAATATAAATATTTGTTATTCCTAATTTTGGGAACCCTACTGAAGTACATTTAGTTGTGAGACTTTGTTTCGAGACTTAGAGTAAGGCTTAGTGTCAAAAGGGTTGAAATAGGAATCACTGGCTATCACGTGTCAAAATGTTTATTCTCTTGCACAGCTATACAAGTAACTTTGCAGTCTCTAATTTTGAAATCAAAGACTAGAGGGAGCTAAATAATCGAGAGCACCCACTAACATTTTTTTCTGCTGCTATTGTGTAATCGAATTCTTAGATTTGACTGCCACTATTATAATGACGAGCGAGTTTTGCTAGTAACTGGATGCGAACTATGAACTTTCAGGTTTACAGTTCGTGCCCCCTAACCACTAAGTTACACCGGCCCGCGTCTGGACGGGAAGAGAGAATTCGTAACAGTAACATATTTCTGATTTTAAACGGCATTCATCAATAATGTTGTTAAGCCTAAATTCCAACCTTAATTATTCGTAACTGTTGTATTTATGATTAAAATGTAAGAAACCCAGTAATCCGAGTGCTCCTTTCAAAAGGTAGACTATTCCTTCTGATTATCAGGATTGTCATTCATCTGATCTTTTTCTCCTATTTATTATCTAAGTGTTTTGTTTGTTTGTAATTAAGCGCAAAGCCGCACAAAGTGCTATTTGTGCTCAGCCCACCACGGGTATAAAAACCCGGTTTTTAGCGTTGTAAGTCCGCAGACATACCCCTGTGCCACAGGGGGCCTTATCAATAGGAAAACTTCAGATATTTGATCAGGAACCTTTACAATGTTCGAACATTGCAAATCGTTTAACTTCAGTGGATTCTCATCGGACATTAGTATTTTTTACGAAAACATTACCTAACGTCACCGATAGGAAAATATCGGCGTATGTGGCTGGTAAATAACGGAGGATAAAGCTAGCTAGCGTCCCGTTAAGCGAATCGTACCTACATCAACTCGTAACTAACTCGCTCATCGTGAACCCTCGATGAGATATCAAGAAAGTTCCAGACTAGAAATAAGACTTTATAAAACTGTATATCAATCTTGTTGGCAAATATCATAAACTGGTGACATATCGGCATTTATTTTAATACTAAATCCAAAGTACAATTGAACTACTAAATTTAAATTATCAGTTAACTCAATTTCAGACCATTTGAAATTCTAATACGTAATACCGCAGACATACCTGGGGGCCTAACTCAACGAAGTTTAAATCGAAACACAATTTCCGTCTCGTACGTTTAAGCCTTCTTAATATTATAGTTTACTGCTGAAGTAAATCTTATTCTGTCCATAGGGTATGAGAAAGGGCAAGGATGTTTTACTGGTATCATAATGTATGTTTGCTTTATATTAAACGTATGATCAAACATATTAACTAATTTCTTAACACCTTTATGTAAAAAAGTAGAAATGAAGCAGACTTTAAATAATGCAGTGTTGTTGAAAACAAATGAATGTTTGGTTGGCAATAATACAGTGTTATATCAATCAGGTTTTAAACAATGCAGTGTTGAAGGAAAAAGGTGTAAATCTGGTTTTATAAAACATAGTGTTATAACAAACAGATGTAAAGGAGGTTTTATATAATGCAATGTTATAAAATACAAATCTAAAGATAGTTTTAGATAATGTAGTGTAGTATTATAGCCAGTAGGCCTAAAAGTAGTTTTCGATGAAATGCAGAGTTGTAACAATATTGAGAAGATTGGAAGCAGTACTTAATGTATTTTAGTTATTTATTTGTATTGAATCAAATATGATGTTATAATTGAAAATTTCCAAAACAAAGAAAAATTCATCAAAAATACTTTTATTTACCATAAAAATACTTAAATCAAATATACAGTTTATAAATCTTAAGTACACAAAAATTAATTAGAATATTTTAAAGAATTTACTAACATTATCATGCAGAATATGCACATATTACTTCCTACTACCTAATGTCTTCGGTTGATCTGCCTTTACGATCTTTGAAAACATAAAACATTTTAATAGTTTTGGAAATAAAATCCTACACTCTCTTGTTTGAAACTAATACTATACAGTGTAGTGAGTGTCTTGTTTCTTAACCACCATTTACTTTTTATTTCCACAAATAGGAAGTAAACCTTCTTATTGTTCGGAATAATTTATTTCCAAACACATCGTGAATATGTTGTCCTGAACAGAAAGGAATCTGAAAAAGATAAGGTTAAATTGTTATTATATTATCTATAGAACTACGTCGTTAAATCATAATAAAATATTATGCTGAAGTTCTAATTTTTCGTATCTAGAACTACGTTAATAACTCTTGGAAACATAGAATGTTCGTTCTTCTGGTGATATTTATTCAATATATTCCACGTTGTTCAAATGTTGATTTGTTATTACTGTATAGACTAAATATATATATATATATATCGTATAAAAGAATATTTTGTATTAGAAACTTAGAGTGCATTATATTAACGGGGATGTTTATAGACTTATTATCAATTCTGTTTTATAGAGACATTCGGTTAAAAAGTTTTTGTATTCCAAACGTGAAATTAAAGTCGTACCTTTTAATGATGGCCATGACCTCCACCACCAAATTTGCCTCCTAAACCTCCAATGCCACCTCCATATCCTCCGATGCCACCCCCATAACCTCCAATTCCACCCCCAAAACCTCCGATGCCACCCCCATAGCCTCCAATTCCACCCCCAAAGCCTCCGATGCCTCCTCCATACCCTCCACCAACTCCTAGCCGAATGGGAACAGCTAGTAGAGCCAATCCTGCAACACCGCCACCATATCCACCTCCACCAAATCCAAGCTACTATACCATATTACTAAGCCTAAGCAACATTAAATAACTCGACGCTCTATTAAATATTGCTACCTATACAATTAAACTGTTGAAGTCTACATTATCACTGTATATTTTAAGACAAGATTATTTTTCCTTGAAAATAAAAGCTTTTTTCCACAACGTTTCGATCTTACACATTTGTTACTGCAATAAAAAACTGGCACTCACAAGCACACATTAGTAGTGACAGTGACAAGTACAATGTAGCACTGACAGTCACAAGCACAAACTAATACTGGCAGCCAAAAGTACAAAATAGCGCTGATAGTCAATTCACTCAGAATTAAAACTGACAGTCAAAAATTACAAAGTAGCACTGACTGTCACAAACACAAAGTAGCGCTGACAGTCACAAGCAAAAAGGAGCATTCATTGACAGTGGTAATGACGAAGTGGATATAGAATATCTACTTGATATCAAAATTTTAAATCTGGGCTAGAACTATGATATTTGATAGCGCAGTTTTTCTATTCACGTTATTAGCACATACAAAAGTACAAATTAAAGAAAAGTGAAATGTAAAAAACACAAAGTATGGAATATTACACCTGTACCTGAGCTGATACTCACAGGCACAAATTAGAATTGACAATCAGAAGCACGAAGTAGCACTGACGGTCACAAGCTCAAATTAGAACTGACAGTCAAAAGCACAAATTATTGCAGCAACAAGGACAAGTTAGCAATGACCGTTAAAATCCAACTTAGAAGGGACAGTAAAAATCTACAAGGCAGCACTGACTGTTACAAATACAAAGTTTACTACTTCGTGCTTTTGACTGTCAGTTTTAATTTGTGCTTGTGACAATTAGTGCTTCTTTGTATTTGGCACTATTAATGCTACTTTATACTTGTAATAGTTAGTGCTTTTTTAACTGTTATCGTTATTACTTTGTAGAAATCGTTCTTCAAAATCAAACTCATAAAACTACAGTCTTAGAAGTAAAGTATTTACAAATGTATCACGAATATTTTCAGTTTTTTAGGTGTTTATCAGGAATAAAATGTTTTCATAGAACATATTGTACATTATTTGTTTGTTTTTTTGTGGATAATAAATGATAAAAGGAAATAACTGCTTAATAGTAACATCATCAGAAGTACTGTAACTAAACGCTATTTTAACATACTTCAGTGATTCTATTTCGAACGGTTAAAAACATATCATTTCATTACATTCATCCTATCAAACATACTCTAGTTCTTTAGCCAGAACTATCTTAAGCCTACTTTCGATTTTCAGCCAGAACTGCTATGGTTATCTTAAGCCTACTTTCGTTTTTCAGCCAGAACTGTTATGGTTATCTTAAGCCTACTTTCGTTGTTCAGCCAGAACTGTTATGAGTGTCTTTTGAAAAGTCAAACATTCCAAGAATATAATTCATATTTATAAATTACAGTCGTACAATGTCTAGTGGCATTTTAGTGTACGTTTCCTCTGACTTAAACCTACTTTTTAACATATAAACATACATCTATTACAGTCGACTTCTAACAAGGACAAGCAAAGCTGTTTTGAAGTAATGCGGTGCTGAAACGAGCAGACCTATAGCTGGTTTGAAAATTCACACATTCTCACGCAAGTAGATATTTGTCGTGAATTAAATATCTATGCATATAGTAAATAAATGTCTGTCTGTCTTTCACGCTCTGTAGAAAAAAAATATATGTGTATCAAAATGCTTCTTTTCAAGAGTACATTACAGTAAAATTATTCCTAAATTTTCATATCGATTTGTCAGTCTTCGTAAGTGCTGAGCAGCCAATCTGAGAAAAACATTTATTAGGAACAAAAATATTTCTTTTTACGAGAGAATTTCATGAAAAAACGGAGCTTCCTCCTTCGACTAACTGAAAGAAATGTTACGAAATAGGAGCATGAACAGAAAAAACATACAAAAAAAAACATAAGGACGGGAACGTGTTTGAGTATATAGTTATTGTTGCTTGATTTATACACGTGTTTAAAGTTTTTTCATGTCGGTATTATATACACCCATGATTTTGTTGTACCATGTCGAATAAACTGACTTATATTGAATTGAATATCTCCCCTTAGAGACTTATTATAGAAATAATAACTGTCAAAAAGCGCTCACTTCAGTACCTGTCTTTTCTTGCTCTCAATAAAATGACAAGAAACGGTGGCATCCAGCGAAAAAATCCCCGAGGTTACTTAGCAAACCTGGATGCACCCATTTAATCGAAAATAAAAGATTTATACTAACAATGCATTGCAATCAGTTTCCTTTGTTTAAAATCAAACACAATACAATTTTCCTTATTGAAATAACACGTGAAATAACAAAAGACGGTTGTAAACGGCCCACTAGATAATCATATTGAATATACGCTCTAATCCAAGGGATTGGGTTAACTACACATTTCATATTTATTCGTCACTATTTTTAGGTTGTTTATTTGTAGTTTAAGCACCAAGCTACACAATGGCCTATCTCTGCTCTGCCCATCACGGGTATCGAAACCCGATTTCTAGTGCTATAAGTCCGCAGACAAACCGTTCTGCCACTAATAGACCAATTGAAGAGATCAAAGAAAAGAAAAATTGATCAAACATATTTTTATTCATCATAAAAATATTTAAACGAAAAACACACATAAAAAAAATCATAAGCACAGAAAAAAATCTAATTAAACTTTTCTACAAATTCACTAACTTTATCAAGCAAGATATATACACAGATATAAATATTTCATTTACTTCTTACTAAAGATATTTTCTCGGTTAAGCTTTCTTTAAGATGTGTGAGAACTTCAAATGTTTTTAATATTTTTGAAAGTAAAATCGTATATATACACTCTACGCTTTCTCACTAATGCAATGCAGAGTTTACAGTGTCTTATATATGCAACAACATTTAAGTTTTCATCCAGCAACTACGAAGTGAACTTTCTTATTGTCCGAAATTCCTTACACAAAAAATCTAAAATATCTTGTCCTTCACAGAAAGGTGTCTGGAAAAGACAAGGTTAAATTGGTTATTATATGATCCACAGAACCACCTTGTTAAGTTATTGATATCATAAAATGACCAAACTTTTATATCTGGTAATATTTATTCAACAAATTCTAGATTCTGTGCTATTACTGTACAGACTAGAAATGCTGCATTATATATTAAAAACATAAAATTTATTAAAATAACTTTGTCTTTTATGAATTTATTTTAAGTTCTGTTTTATGAGGAGATTCAGATAGCAAAAGTTTTTGTATTCCAAACATGAAATTAAAGTCGTACCTTCTAATGATGGCCATGACCACCACCACCAAATTTGCCTCTTAAACCTCCAATGCCACCTCCATAGCCTCCAGTGCCACCCCCATAACCTCCAATTCCACCCCCAAAG
>NW_013668574.1:0-32243 GCF_000517525.1 Limulus polyphemus
ACTATACAGTGTTTTTAACAATGCTTTGATCCTGTAGACTTAACAAAGTTTAGTAAGTATACATTGTATATCCTTACTATACAGTGTTTTTAACAGTGCCTTGATCCTGTAGTCCGAACAAATTTCTTTTTTTTTGTATATTCCATTTAGATACCTAAATTGTATTTGTTCATTTGAAGCTTCTGCAAAGTATAAATCTGTTACATAATACTGATTACATTTGTATAATAAGAAAGCAATATATGCCCTCAGGCCATGATAACCTGGTGGTTTGGTTGGTTGCCTTGGTGAATCAAGGATCATGAATTTGATACTTTTTTCCACCATACATGTTTGTCCTTTCATTGTAATGTATGGTCAGTAGTTGGAATCAGTCCCACTATTTGTAGGCAAAGGTTCAGCTCAAGAGTTGGGATTGGTTACAGTTGCTTTTCCTTCTGGTCGTCAGCTTCAAATTAGTAATGGTGGCAGATAGACTTAGTGGCTTTATCGTAACTTAAAGTTAAACACACACATCATGGCTGAAAGGATTAGCATGCTTGGTAGAAAAATAAAATAAAACTTGAATCACAAGGGAACCCCCTAATCACTGGTCATTCTGCTCAGAAGCTGAACAAGCTTGAATTAATAAAAAATCATATTATCAATATTTGGATTACTTAGATAGTTGGAATAATTGATATCAGTAATAATTACAGAAAAATAACATTGCCTGATGCTCCTAACTAATCAGGTTAATGACCTATTCTACAAAAATCAACCACAACTAAAATTGTAGTTTTCTTCACACAGTTCAACCTGTATGAGATGAGTTTCCCAGTAGGAGAGTTATTAAAACACCATGTGTAGATACATGTACACTCAAGTAAAACAAACATTACCATTAATATCTAGTATTATTCTTTTATAGATTGTTAATGTGAGATTTGTAAAGCTTGTTTAAATTTATAAGTTTTTAAGCTGATATTGGTTTTTCATTTCTGGTATGATTAGTATGTTATAATTTTTTGTGTTAATGATTATAAATTGTGTTATATTAGAGGATACTGTTGACATCTTTGTGATTTCTCTCTAGGTTATACTTCTTATCCTTGTGTGAACAACCAACAAAGCTTTAACAATTCCTCAACTCAACCAGCATCAACATCTCTACATTCCTCATCAAAACTAGGCAATGCACTGTCACATGGAGTCAAAGAACCGGTTCTGGAATCTCAACAGTCTTCTGCACAGGTACAAGTTTAAAGATGTTTAATAGAGCTATTGTGGCACCAAACTTTATGAAACTTGGGTATAAAATATAACAACTACATTAGTATACTGCTATGATATTTACCTTTACAAAGCTGTAGCTAACAAAGATTAAACATGCAGTAATTCTAGTGATAAAGCTCTTATTATAGATAATCCCATTCATTAGAGTTGCACAGTCAAAATGATCTAGAATTATTTATTAGTAGGCTTAGTTCTACTTAGCTTCAAAAAGTGAATTGTTTAATACCATCCATGTAATTATTTTTATATGTAACTTTGTAATGGAAATGACTGAAAACAATTTACATGAATTGAATAAGTTTGCTCGTAAGTGGAGAAGAATGTGTCTGGCTGATTGGAACTTTTATACCATGAAATCTACTAACATTTCATTAAGTGAAGCTACCTCAACACACAATTAGTCCAGTATTTGAACCTATTCACGTGAGCTCGGTCAATTTGACTGAACTTTACTTACTATAACTGTGAATGTAGTAAGCTTCTGGTAAACATTACAAGTATGTTTTACACACTCAGTCTGATGTTTTAATAAAGTATTCTTATTAAAGTTTGAGTGAAAGTGATTTTCATCTCACTGTTTTCATATTTCATTTGCATAGCTTCTAGAACTTTCTACGTTTGGTAAAACTTCATGTTTTCTCTATCCTAACACTATAGTGAAATCATTAATGTACCGTGATGTGAAAACATGAAATAAAATCAACACTACTTTTGAATGGCTGCAGACAGTAACAGACAATTAGAATTAGTTATCCTCATCTTCTAAACTGATCTATTTTATTTTCATTTAATAGTTTATCACTGCACTTTGAACCCTCTTTTGGTATGAAAAGCCAATAAGTTGGAAAGTAAGAGCTTAGGGTAAACATACAATAGGATTACTGGATGTGACATGTTCAACTTACCTTGTGAAATTTTTTAATTAATTAATGTTTGTTTTTTAAAGTTTTTTTATATAACCTAAGTACATACTACCTTCTATATTTTAGTTATGTTTAATATATATATTAAAAATAGGAAATTTAGCACTTATGTCTTAGTTGAAATGTTTCCCCTTGAATGGCATGCATTGGTAAATGTACTTTTCTCACTAAGATGATTTCCAAAAAATAGTTCATGTAGTTTTCAAATATATCAGACATTAAAATAGAATGACCCAAAACTGCTCTAATTTATCTGGCTTTTCTTTGTATCTCTAAGATACTCCCAGAGGTGTAAAAATGTATTATTTATGGAACTATAATAAAGGCTGCTTGAATGGGTGATAATACTGATACCTGATGATGGCAAAACCTTGTACATTTGTTTCTGTTAAACGTCTAATAAAGTTTTTATTCAAGCTGAAACACAAATTAGAAGAAAAGAAACCCTGTCAATCCAGGAAGGATTAAATGGTAGAATTTATGAAAGAACAGTCCTGTTATCGCAGTTCGTTGTCTACTTATGTGTTGACAGTACCCAGACTTTTCCTTTTATTAAACTTTATTTATAGCAATCAAACTTTGATTGAAGTGAAGAGCTAATGGAGGTCAACCTGCTTATTGGAGAAATAACAGTAAAAAATGTTCAAAAACTCCATTTCTCTATCTTTATTTGTTTTGGTGTTTATAATGTATCTATTCATAATGTGCATATGCCGGAGTGAAACTAATTTTATATATATATATTTCTACCAAAAAAATGACTTTCTTTTTATTTTCCATATTTGTTGCATTCTACAGCATTCATATGACACAACTCACACTACTAGTGGAAACGGTGGTCTGACATCCACCATGCCATCATCTACCACAACACCAACAGGCATAGCAGCTGCTACGATGGGAGGCACGGCAACTTTAGGGTTGGCCTCAACGTCTGTTGCCACAACAGCATCGGTTTTAAAGAACTCTCTCTCGGCTAGTAAGTTACTAGTAACCTTGTATGGATTCTGACAGATTTAGTTTAGTTACTTATTCTTTTTCAACTTCATATGAAAGTGAGATAGATTAGTTTTCTTTAACTGTATTTAAGATTAGCATTTGCACACATCTACTGGTCTTTGTAATTATATTTACTGGCATATATAAATGTGGAAACATACACACATTTGGATACTCAAAATATAGATATTACTGTGAACTTGGTTCAGAGCTTTGGTAATACCCCACACACACACACACATTTTACTTAGTTATAAACTAGACTAACACAAACCTTAAAAACAATAATTGCACATTCAAGTAAATATATTCTGTGTGTGTGAATGTAAATAACAGGAAGGAAATGATACGTGGATGAGGAAGGTAAAAACTGACATCCCAGCTGAGCTGATTCTGGTGAACCATGTAGAATGCAACATTTAAACCTATTTGTGATGTAATCCTTATTACTATAAGGCAGATTTTTATTGTTAATTATACTTGTTTTTGCCTAATCAGTTTAGGACTTGCTGTGTTTTTAAATATTAAGTAATGTTGTTTGGGTATGAGCCTAGGTTGAAAACCTAAAAATGACGCATAATAACAGTTGGCTTAGAATTATTTTTCAGTATTTATCTATGTCTGATATCTTTAATTATATTTGTCATGATGAATCTTGTTAAGTTTTAGAAGTATTTATATATTTGTTAAATCTTTAAATGGTTCACGCTTGCATTAATCCAATTTTATGGGTAAACTTTTATGTGGCTTTATAATAAGTAGTGTGTTTCATACAATTGAAGTGTGGTTAGATCATTCTCCCAAAATGTGATAATTACAATGTTTTTCAAAATAATAGCTAATGCTGCTGTAAAACGATAGTTAATACTAATTATGCAACAAAGGTTTTGTTATAGAATGTTGGTGATAAAATTAGCCATAGAGAATGTGTATTAAAAAATTGTTGGAAAAATGATCACAGAAATCCTGTATTAATATTAGGGGGGTGCGTATCTCATCATAGTAATCGATATGATATATTGATGACGTGATACAATACGTATCTAGATACAGAAGTTTTACCAATGGTTTGTTACAGAATTTGACAGTCTTGTCTCCAATTTATTATCTATATTACTAATATTGTCATATTTAAGTATTTCACACTTTACAGTGCTTTTTGAAATTCTGAAGTTTGATCAACTAAATGTCAGCTGACAAGAGAAGTAAAATAAAAAAAGCTAATATCTGTATCTATTTTATTATTGTTAATTTATGTTGCTTTGCATGTAGTACTCAATACTCATCTTCCTATATTGAATCATTAATTTTTAGTAAAAATACTTTATTAGAAATTCTGCTTTACTGAAAGCTTGCCAGATTTCGTGAAGATGCATAAATCATATCATATCGGTGCACATTTAATTAATATATTGTTGATGAAAATAGGCATAAAGGTTCTTTATTAAAACTATTGTTGATAGAGATAACCACAGAGATTCTATATTGAAATATTTGATAGAAATAGTTAGAGATTCCATGTTGAAATATTGTTGATAGAAATAGTTAGAGATTCTATGTTGAAATATTGTTGATAGAAATAGTTAGTGATTGTATATTGAAATATTGTTGATAGAAATAGTTAGAGATTGTATATAGAAATATTGATAAATAGTTAGAGATTCCATGTTGAAATATTGTTGATAGAAATATCCACAGATATTCTATGTTGAAATATTGTTGATAGAAATATCCACAGAGATTCTGTATTAAAATATTGTTGATAGAGATATCCACAGAAATTCTGTATTAAAATATTGTTGATAGAAATATCCACAGAAATTCTGTATTAAAATATTGTTGATAGAAATATCCACAGAGATTCTATATCTAATATAGATAATTGAGATATTGTTGGACTTTATATTGTAAACTTTATATTGAATAAGACTTAAGTTGAAAACTTCCTGTAGAACATTTTAATTCACTTTTCCTCTCCGCAACTTGCTCATGATAGATTACCTTGCAGCAGGAAAAGCCATGCCAAACATTCCACCAGGTGTCCCACCAGCCATGTTAGGGCGCCAGTACATCATGAGTCAGGCGGGTTTGCCCTTCTACGTAAGTACCGTGGCTATTGATACATAAAAATATTATCTCATAAATGGTTGGAATATTTTGAAGGTAACTAAAAGGAAAATTTTGTTATAAATGAAAGTTAATTGTTTCTATATATGTAATGTTTAATATAAATTATTTAAAGCAGTTCAAGTTCTTTCCAGTAGTATTTTCTGTTTTTTGTGTGGTAATAAATAAGAACTGTTTCTACAAGTATTTCAAATTGATGAACAAATAGTGTTGTCCTCTTTGATCCAGTATTCTATATTTTTAAATTTAAAATGTAGCACATTGTCATAGTGTTTACTCTTCTTACAGTCAATGAAATGAATAAAACATGTATAATGTTCAAAAATTTTCCGCATCTCAGAATGCAAAATAGGCTATGTCCAAGTTAGTGTCAGATTATTGATGGAGGAAGCTATACCAAGGAGGACATATTTTCTGTGTGTCTACCAGACACAATGTGATGATGCCTGAGACCCGCTTTAGTTGTTTTATTTTTCTTGCCTTTATTTATGACTTTGTTTCTTATTTTGAAGGGCTTGCAGCAGCCTGTATATAGTTACGAAGATATGCAGATACTGCAGTCCAGATTGCCGACATTGGTATGTTGAAATGCCATACTGTATGTCTAGTGAGTCTTTCCGCTGTTCTAATGTTTTCTGCAATAATTGGCTTCAACAAGCCTGCACTCTTCAACCCCGTAGCTTCTCTTACCATCCCTGTGTTCATTTATCCTCAATTCTGCAATCTGCAGCCACTTGTAGTTTGCAGTTTCAAAATTTTTAAAATCTCTAGAAAATGTTGAAAGAACTAAAATCTGGATTGCATTTAGTATAGATTAAAAGTTCATATTTTTCCCTAGATGTCTGTTTACTTTTGTGTACAAACCAGTAGGGTATGTGTGAAACTTGACTAATGTATTCTTGTAAATGTTAATCCAAAGTATTTCGTGTAATGTTTACAACTTTTTTGTTTTATGCAGTTGGTCGTGAACCAAGGGTAACCAGTGTAAGTTAAAACTGGGAATGGGTGAACCTCCATTGTATGGTAGTTATTATGACAAAATAACAACAATTATATACCATTAACCTAGGCACTATTTCAAATTTTGAAAAATGTATTAAAACCTTACAAATGAGTTATTTTTCGTATATCTTGATGACAGTATGCAAGTTTTATCATTTAAGTTTTAGTACATTTGTAGAAAAACCCTGAAATCTGGCATATAATTGTAGCCCACATTACCCCCCCCCCCTCCCAAAAAATAAAATAAAGCTCCATACTATGGGCTGTGGATGTGTTATAAGAGTAATGGTCAAATCCTATTCATTCAGTTATAGTAATGGTTGGTGTTGACTATGTGCATTCCCTCTTAATCCGTCACTTCAGAATTAGGGACAGCTAATACGGATACTTTAATTTTAGGTATTAGACACACATCAAAAAACATCTCTTTCCAAATTATTTCACATTGACTTTTTTTTTAATTGGGTATTGTGGGAATCATCGCTTTTATTAAGGATTTTGATTCTACAAAATTTATAAAACTACAGTGGACAAGTAATAAGATAAAGTAGTGTGTCAAACATCATTTTTGATGTTAGAAAAACACATAGGTTCAGGAAGTCTTGATAGAAATGAATAAAAACCCTATAACCCCAGTGCTTTTGAAAGGTGGACCTTTCTTCTTCAGGGGCAAAGAAGAAGAAAGGTCCACCTTTCGAAAGTGCTCGGGTTATAGGGTTTTTATTCATTTCTATCACAACAACATTTTGGATATTTATGACCTACTGTAGTGTAGTATTAATGCAGTGAACATAACTCCTACTTATAACGTTATGACTTGGTGATACAGTGAACATAACTCCTACTTATAACGTTATGACTTGGTGATACAGTGAACATACTCCTACTTATAACTGGTGATACAGTGAACATGACTCCTGCTTATAACACTGACTTGCTATACAATGATCATAACTTCAGCCCATAACATTAAGACTTGGTTATGCAGTGAACATAACTCCGACTTGTGTCCCAAGATGGTGGGTTTCTCAAACAAAAACTTGAAAATTGATACAATGACTGGCTAAGAATGTAGTAAACAAGCAACATAACTATTTTTTTTATTAATGCAGTGTCAACTCTAGTAACTGCTTTAATAAAAGTTGAGGGTGATTGTATTGAAGTGCCTTGTTAAGGTATGTCTTCACTGAATAAATTATGTTACTTGTGAAGCTAAGTGTCGTAAACAACAATCGTTTCAAAGAGTCTAAACATTTAAAAAGGGGTGGGACTCCATGAAAAAGCTGGTTAACCTAACTTCACAAATGCAACCAGATAACAAAACATTAATACATTAGTCTGATTAGATTAGATGCTATTTTAACAAGTCGTTAAGTTAATTGCAGTGCCATCTTTAGCTTCTCATTGTTTTCTGCATAATGAAAGTTTTTCATAAATTAAAACCTGTTGCTTAATATTTTCTGTTTCTTTTGTTTGGTTGAATGACAGCATTTGCTCTTCCTAATGTATTTTTGCTGATTTATTACTCTGTGTATATTATGTTCATAACATAAACATCTTTTTTAATACAATCATTTAATGAAAACACTTCATGCAGCTGGTGATATTAGTGTATTTTTGTGTTTCAGGGTTATTATGACATGCCTTTCCAACCTACAACAAGTTTAACTGGAAGAGACCCAGGGCTTGGCAGTGTAGCATACACAGGTTAGTTTTCCAGTAACAAACCTAGGATTTGTGGCATGTTTAACCCTAGTCTAGCTATGGACATTTATTCCTGCACATCTCACAAGGTTTTACTGAGTTACATTTAACAGTTAATTAAACTACTTTCTTATGTGGTACACGAATAAACTTGGCATAAAAACGAAGTTAATAATCCAAGTTTTAATGTATAAGTTAATTTTATAAGGCAATATTTTTAAAAAATTCCAGAATTTTCCCTAGTTTGAGAATTGTGGTATTTGTTCTAGAAGTATCTCCATCTTTTCTTAATTTATTTACCACCTCCTCCAAGAAATACGAAATTTAAGATAAATTACTCATTATAATGTTGTCATTACTCAGGCAAAGCATAATTTTTATAGCCATCAAATTTTTTTTGGGTTATACAGCCATCAAATAGAAAATCAGCCCCATCTTACTATGACCTCCTGTTGCTTCCTCTCTTTCAAAACTTGCAAATATTTTTTTCTGATGTTTAATACTATATTATTTATAACCAATAGAAAGCTAAAGTTTTAATCTATCAAATGATGTCATATATTACATTGTTTACTGTACTAAGAATTGTCTATTTCACTTCCAGTTCGAACTTTATTCCCATGAAAAACACTTTGACGAAGTTAGCTGAATTTTTAATGGCTCTTGTCACGTAATTAGAACGCCAGACAAATTGTGATAGTTGTAGGATATTGTTTGATTTTTACAGGATATTATTCTGTGTTCTTTGGTGCATTATTTAAAAAAATAAACAATTTAGTGCAATAGTACCATTAGTATAAAAAAGTAAGGTTTAAGTTTTGTCAACAGCAAAGAAAAAATGACCCAGTTAAGTGCCATATTTTTTTTTTGTATTTATTCTTCATTATTATTATAAAAATAACTAAAATGTAATATTTAGAAACCTTTTAATTAGGTAAAATAAGGAATAATATTAAGTTTTCATAAGGTACACTTGTAAGTAGCATGTGCATTACATAATTTGATATAAGGTGGAAGTGATTTACACCTTGTGTTGTGGGAATATTAGTTAGACACAAAGCAATAAAATTTAAGTACAAACAGTTGTATACTATTAAGAATTTAAAGCTATTTAGGATAAACAAATTTAGTTTTGTGTTACAGTTTGAAGTTATTCTAGTAAGAAAAAAAGGTAATTTATATTTATTTTGTGGGGGGGGGGGTAGGTAGTTTGTTATCTTTACCAAACTCGTATAGAGTTAGGGAAGAGAAGATAATCAATAAAATATGAAGTTTTATGGGGTAAAAATGTTTGAAGTTTATTTAGGTTTTACAGACTACACAAACAAAAATCACTTTGGCTCGAAATATTCGTGGAGAAACTGTTAGTGGAAATACTTCATTAAAAATTCTGATTTTATTGTCTACAAATGATTATTAATGTTTATATAAAGATTGCGAAATTTTGTGGAGATACAAAAACCATATTAGAAGTTATCTTATGGAAACTGAATGTCAATATTTAGGTCGAATCAACTGAGCCTGTATGGAGATAGTTAAAAGCAGTAAACATAGACTTAAAACAACTCAATAGTTAGATTACCAGACTGTTGAGATGATTTTTTGTAGCTCACGTCATGTTACCACTAAAATATAATAAAAGTTACTGTCAAACCCCACTATACAGTCTGACTTAAGTAGATCATGAGTTGGTAGTGGATGTAGTCTATGATTTCAAAATTAGGGACAACTATTATAGATCCTTGTGTAGCTTTACAGGAAAGTCAACAAACAAATGTAGAATTTGGCTATATTGTATGTGTGGGTAAGTTTACTGGTAAAAACCCAGGCTCTAGGATTTTAACTTATACAGGTAAGTTTAGCAGTGAGAAACCTAAGTTTTAGTGTTGGTAAGTGCATTAGTAAGGGACCCAAATCTTCACAGCATAACATACACAGGTAAGCTTAAAAGTGACAAAACATAGAATGTGGTATTACGGAATACATAGATAAGTCTGGTCTGTAATACAAGATTAATGGTATCTTGAAGTCGCTGACCTTGCTGTTTAGTTAACAGTTGTATGTCATCTGCACCTTGCAGTAACTGACCTTGCTGCTTAGTCAACAGTTGCATGTCATCTGTACCTTGGAGTAACTTACCTTGCTGCTTAGCTAACAGTTATGTCTCATCTGTACCTTGGAGTAACTGACCTTGCTGCTTAGTCAACAGTTGCATGTCATCTGTACCTTGGAGTAACTGACCTTGCTACTTAGTCAACAGTTGCATGTCATCAGTACCTTGGAGTAACTGACCTTGCTACTTAATCAACAGTTGCATGTCATCTGTACCTTGGAGGAACTGTCCTTGCTGTTTAGTCAACAGTTACATGTCATCTGTACCTTGGAGGAACTGTCCTTGCTGTTTAGTCAACAGTTACATGCCATCTGTACTTTGGAGGAACTGTCCTTCCTGTTTAGTCAACAGTTGCATGTCATCTGTACCTTGGTGGTCACTGACATGGATATTTCGTGCATGAGTATGGGAACAGCCTTATATGTGCCTTTGAAGCCACTGGCCTGGCTGTTTACTCCACGAATACATTAAGATATCATTTAAATTGAGAATTCAAATTCTAGAAAACGTTTTTCAGTGAAATAACTAAAAATTAAGATGTTATTGTACTTAAGCAATCAGTTAAAATAGTTTTTTAGTCAAAAAATATTAAATAAATATCATTAGATAAATTAATTGTTGTACCTATAATGTAATATTTTCAACCATTAATTAAATAATACTTTATTGAGCTTATCTTGTATTGGAGAAGTCTGACACTTATTCTTTACTTGTATGTCATGCAATATTATTTCTTATAGGAGCTGATGGAAAGTTTAATCGAGGGGATGCTGATGGATCGACAGTAGCCACAACCTTATCTCAGGGTCAAGCGACAGGTCAAACTCATGGCCATCCTTTTCTAAACCCTGCTGCACTGCCCCCAGGATATGGATATTACTTTCCAGGGATGATGCCAGGCAGCATGCATCAATATGGAACTCCATTTATCCCAGTAAGTTCAGTCATAGCTACAGTTGTGTGTGTTTAGTTTCAGGTTCAGACTGTTTGTGTACAATTTATTGTTTTCAGGATATTGGTATTACTTTCCCAGAATGATTCTGGAAAGCATGCATCAGTATGGAGCTCCTTTTATCCCTGTAAGTTTGGAATTGTAGCTACAGTTAGCCATTGTTTGTGTTTATTGTTAGCTATTAGCCCAAAGTAACAATAGAAATTTGTATGGTTTATAGTTAGCTGTTAGTTCAAAGTAACAGTAAACATTTGTATGGTTTATAGTTAGCTGTTAGTTCAAAGTAACAGTAGACATTTGTATAGTTTATTGTTAGCTGTTAGTTCAAAGTAACAGTAGACATTTGTTTGGTTTATTGTTAGCTGTTAGTTCAAAGTAACAATAGACATTTGTTTGGTTTATTGTTTGCTGTTAGCCCAAAGTAACAGTAGACATTTGTTTGGTTTATTGTTTGCTGTTAGCTCAAAGTAACAGCAGACATTTGTTTGGTTTATTGTTAGCTGTTAGCCCAAATTAACAGTAGACATTTGTATAGTTTATTGTTGGCTGTTAGTTCAAAGTAACATTAGACATTTGCACGGTTTATAGTTAGCTGTTAGTTCAGAGTAACAGTAGACATTTGTATAGTTTATTGTTGGCTGTTAGTTCAAAGTAACATCAGACATTTGCACGGTTTATAGTTAGCTGTTAGTTCAGAGTAACAGTAGACATTTGTATAGTTTATTGTTGGCTGTTAGTTCAGAGTAACAGTAGACATTTGTATAGTTTATTGTTGGCTGTTAGCCCAAAGTAACAGATGTTTGTGTATTTTTTTACTGTCTGATTTGATAGGTTCTGTATAGGTTACTTCCTTTACTTCACTCTTAGTTGATTTTCTTTCTAACCCTATATGGTCTTCTGAATTGGGCACAACTTTCATAGATAATCGTAAACAATAATATACATTTTTAGCCTTCAAGCTTGCTTTTAACACTGAGATATACACAAGACAAGTCAATCCCACATGTCACACCTTCCTTGATTCTCTGATATTTGCTATTGAGTTATTTATAACCAATAAAAAAAGATTCCACTTTACTCAATTTCTATAAAGCTAGCACATTCCATAAGGATTCTGAAATTTTTGTCCTCAGTATTTGGTATTGTGGAGATCACTTTTACTAACCAAAGAAATCTTTAACTCCTGTATATCTTTGTCAAAAAGCCAGGTAATTACAGCAGTTTTGGGACATTCTTTTTTTCTGTGCATGATAATATTTTATATTTCTTATTTGAAATATAAATTATTTCATGTACTACACACATCTCTGTCAAAAGATTCATTGGGTTTTTGAGAGCAAAAAATACAATAGCCCACAAATAAGTAATTAATTTTCTCATTTTATACATATATTTTTTAGTTACTGTTGTGAAAATTTGAAATTTAGCAAGTTATAAAGGTAAACTTAAATGACACAAAAACTTAATTTTAAAAAATTGCTTCCGATAACATATGTCCATTGTAAAGTAATGTGCAAAGCATAATTGTAATTTGACCATGTGTGTGTGATGGTAACTCAATCCTTTATTTACACAAAGCTGTCTTGCCATGATAAACTGCTTTTACCGTACTTTGAGAGGGTCTAGGTGCAGCTGTAAAGCAATAAAACTATATGATCTCTAGATTTGAAAAGTCTTGTCTTTGGCTGAAAGACTAAATAGTGTGTTATTGTTTAATACAATATGCAGTCACTCTAGGAAGGAAGAAAGGTTTAATTTATTTTATATTTTTCAACTTTTCATTTTACCCCACATTGCAGAGTTTGCCACAGTTAAGTGTTAGAGTACAGAAAATAATAGATAAAGTTCTACTTAAAAAAAAACAACAACTAACTTTTGATACATACATAGGTGGCTCTATGGTCGGGAAAATTAAATACAAAAACTGTAAGATGAAGAAAATAATAATAATTATATGTGTAACATGAAAATCATCTTGCATTCAGCTTCATAAATTCAGACAAGTCTTTAGTGAAAAATCTGATTTGTTATGTATAACAGATATGTTATGACTAAAAGCTTGGAATGTATAGTTTCATCATCACATATGGTATACAAGTCCAGTATATGGAGAGTTAACTCTCCTGTACATTCTAAGATCTGTTTTTTCTCTGGTGTAAGCAGGTTTTGATGTTGACTATTTGTTGCTAGAAATATCTTTCATATTTCAAGATAGATTTACATTTTTTTGGAATGAAGATTTGAAGTATGTATTTTGATATTTCTTTTCGTTAGGTCCCGCCTGCAACAAATGCCCATGGTGTGTCTACCAACACTCAGTTTCAGAAAGCTTATGGTTCACATTCATACACTTCAGGTTTGTATCATTGGCACAATATTGTTCATTGCATTAACCTTGTGCCAGAGACAGATAATGACTAACAAATGAAAACAACATGATAGTAATAATTAATTATTCAGGATTACAGTTCTTGTTTCATTAATTATCTTCACTAGAACATCTTGAAACTGTTTAACTGTTACATCTTGGATTAATTCATTATAGCACCTTGAAACTGTTTAACTGTTACATCTTGGATTAATTCATTACAGCACCTTGAAACTGTTTAACTGTTACATCTTGGATTAATTCATTACAGCACCTTGAAACTGTTTAACTGTTACATCTTGGATTAATTCATTACAGCATCTTGAAACTGTTACATCTTGGATTAATTCATTACAGCACCTTGACACTATTTAGCTGCTACATCTAGGATTAATTCATTACAGAACTTTGACACTATTTAGCTGCTACATCTAGGATTAATTCATTACAGCACCTTGACACTATTTAGCTGCTACATCTAGGATTAATTCATTACAGAACTTTGACACTATTTAGCTGCTACATCTAGGATTAATTCATTACAGAACTTTGACACTATTTAGCTGCTACATCTAGGATTAATTCATTACAGCACCTTGACACTATTTAGCTGCTACATCTAGGATTATTTTATTACAGAACTTTGACACTATTTAACTGCTACATCTAGGATTAATTTATTCATTACAGTCAGTTGTCTTCACTTAGTTACCACATCTAAGGTAATACTCACTAGACTTGTGTAGGTATTCTTGACTCTCACTTACTTATTGGTAGAGATTTATAAAATGTTACGTAATTTAGTTGTTAAAATGGTCGTACCATTCAGTTGTTATTGTACAATATTAAAATAATGACCTCTATTGGTCACCTTAACTTGCAACAATTTAAACCAAGAACAAGGTTAAAATGGTGTATTACTGATACCATTCTGTTGCTATTGTACAATATTAAAATAATGACTGATATTGGTCACCTTAGCCTACGACAGTTTAAGCCAGACACAAGACTACTCGAAGAGTGCCTATAGTGCTGGGTCACAAGGTCAAGGAAAGGGAGTGACAGGATCATGTAAGATGTTTATTATTTGTGTGTTGTTCACATATAAAAACCTTTCCACTGTAAAAGCAGTGTTCATCTCCTCTAGTGATTTTTACTACATTATTTTCAAGCCACTAAAAGAAGATACATATGAATTTTTTGTAATGTCATTTTCATTCATCTTTTAGTAGCTTACCAAAATAATTTGTAACATTTTTAGGGTTATTTTCTCTCTTGGTTATGTAATTTATTCATCTTGATACATACATATTAAACTACGTTCAGAACTTTTAAGTATTGATAAAAAATCTTGTATTATTGTGACAGTTTTGTAAAGTTTTAAATGTTAATAGTTCATGCCCTGTGGAACTATTTTAAAGTTAAATCTTAATACTTAAATATCAAACCATTTGTTCTTACTTGCTGTGGGATCAGCTCTCTGTGAATATCTTAAAATCCTATATTTTGCTGCATCATAAGTTATGGTAGATGCTGTTAGTTTTTAATTATGATTTAATGTATACCTCTTGATTCCAGCTGAAATGATGATTTCTGTAACACTAATTCTTTGTTTGTTTTTTGTTTATGGAATGAACAGTAGCTGGTACAACAGATCTTGGTGCTTCCATGTACAACAAAACTCATGCTCAACTAGCAAAGGTAATTACTTAGTTTTTCTTTGGCTACATTAGATTTAACAAGATAACATTAGAGCTGAAGGGTGGACAGTTTTGAAGACTAGAAAAAATTTGTCGGGTCTGTTCAATTCCCCAAACACCTGTTGTGTCTGTTCAATTCCCCAAACACCTGTTGTGTCTGTTCAATTCCCCAAACACCTGTTGTGTCTGTTCAATTCCCCAAACACCTGTTGTGTCTGTTCATTCCTCAAACACCTGTTGTGTCTGTTCAATTCCTCAAACACCTGTTGTGTCTGTTCAGTTCCTCAAACACCTGTTGTGTCTGTTCAGTTCCTCAAACACCTGTTGTGTCTGTTCATTTCCCTAAACATGACTTCCTGTTGCATTGATAATTATAACAGTGCTTGTAACTAACTTATTATACAGTACATTTTATTGACCAATGAGGGTAGCAGTTAAAATGTTTTAACTTGGTATTTACGAGTAATATTAATATCGTTAGCTTTTATTATTTCTGTCAGAAAATTTGGTTAAGAGCTACAGTGATGTATCTCTTATGGTTACGTTTCATGAAGTTGCCATTGGAGGAAAATGCTTACTAATATTTTTTTAACATTGTGTGGGGTGTTCCATGGCTACTTCTTTTCACTAATTATATTAGGCTTAACTTTTTTTGTTTTTCAGTCTTTTGACAAGCCTGGATTCCACACGGGTACTCCTCCCCCTTTCAACCTGGCAGGAACACAGACCCCTGGGCTAATGGGAGCTTCTTCAGCTCCTTATGCTCCATTTATTCCTGTTTTGACTCACGGGCAACATCACTCGGCCGTGCTTCACCACCACTTGCCACAGGACTCCCCTCAGCCTGGAGGAACCCCTTCTGGGGGTCCCCAACGAGGAGGTCCCCAAGGGCTGGGGCAGCAGAAAGGACCAGGAGGAACCAAACAAAATTATTCTTATTGGAATCCAAACTAAACATTAGCTAATGGTTAACCATTGGTTAAGCTTTGTTCAGATGACTGGTCATTGTTAGAAGAGGAAGTGGGGTGAAGAAGCTTTGACGTTTTCTCCCCTTACTATAGAGTACATATGTGCTGTATGAAAAGTTTGTCTTTTTTTGTCATTACTGAACTTCAGATTTTGTAGCCTAGAGTTGCTTTCCTTAATATTGCTGGTCATGTCAGGTTCTAGTGTGTGGTAGTTTCTTAAGATTTGTTAGCACAGGCTCCTGAGAAAGCCATTCACAAAATCTGATATTGTGTGATAATTTTATCAGGTTCTTATTGTTTTGTGAAAAAAAATTTCATAAATTTGGTGTATTATTAGAAAATTGTTTGTATTAAACAGAATACCTATAGTGTTATTTACTCTTGATTTTGTTGTAGAAAAGATACATTGTCATAATTCTTGAAGCACTCAAAATGCTTCTTTTAATATGAACTCGAGTTTGTTGAATTTGTAAGTTTTTATCTTCAAATATCGGCATCTCTGAGGTTCAGTTTAAATGTTGTTTTGAAATAGGAAAAAAAACATTATTTAATTGATTCTTTTTGAACATTTTTCGAAATTCAACTATAAGATACCAGATATTTCACAATATGTACATTTCAATTTTTGCCAGGTTTATAAACTCCATTTGCTCACAAACTTTCACCAATAATCTTTACTTCATGTGGCAATTTGTTTATTTTTGAGTGAAGATAATTTTATTAGGAATTATTTTTACTAGGCATCTTCTATCTGTATGTTGTTGTGTACTGCATCTTAAATCCTGTATATGTGTGTGTATATATATATGTGTGTGTGTGTGTGTTTAATTTGTGTATATCTCGATAGGAAAGTCTGTCTATATATATATATATAGATATTGGTGAAACTTTTCAACCCTAAACTACTTAAACAGAGTTAATTTCTGCTTTTGTTTATTCTTCACTTTTGTGGTGACTAATAAAAATATGAACCATGGTATTTGACACTTAGCGTATGTTTGTTCTTAAGTTAACTATTACATCCAATTCATGAAGTTTGGAGAATAATGAAAATCATTCTTTGTGCTTTAATTCTTTATTGTTAATAATGTCTGGGAAGTTTGGGTTCCAACAAGGTACGCTCTCTCTCTCTCTCTACGTACATTTCATTATTACAGAAAAGTGAAGGTTTAGGTTCCAACAAGGTACACTATCTCTACGTACATTTCATTATTAGATAAAAGTGAAGGTTTAGGTTCCCACAAGGTACACGATAGTGTACCTTATTGAAACCTAAACCTTCACTTTTCTCTAATAATGAAATGTACGTAGAGAGAGAGAGCGTACCTTGTTGGAACCTAAACCTTTACTTTATCTAATAATGAAATGTACGTAGAGATAGTGTACCTTGTTGGAACCTGTGTACCTTGTTGGAACCTAAACCTTCACTTTTCTGTAATAATGAAATGTACGTAGAGATATCTCTTTACGTACGTTTCATTATTACAGAAAAGTGAAGGTTTAGGTTCCAACAAGGTACACTATCTCTACGTACATTTCATTATTACAGAAAAGTGAAGGTTTAGGTTCCAACAAGGTACACTATCTCTCTACGTACATTTTATTATTACAGAAAAGTGAAGGTTTAGGTTCCAACAAGGTACACTATCTCTACGTACATTTCATTATTACAGAAAAGTGAAGGTTTAGGTTCCAACAAGGTACACTATCTCTCTACGTACATTTCATTATTAGATAAAAGTTTGCATATTTCAGAAGCCTTCTGTGTGTTATGATTTAAGTTCTATCTGTAGCTACAACCTACCCGTTCTTCTGTGTGTTATGATTTAAGTTCTGTCTGTAGCTACAACCTACCCGTTCTTCTGTGTGTTATGATTTAAGTTCTATCTGTAGCTACAACCTACCCGTTCTTCTGTGTGTTATGATTTAAGTTCTGTCTGTAGCTACAACCTACCCGTTCTTCTGTGTGTTATGATTTAAGTTCTGTCTGTAGCTACAACCTACCCGTTCTTCTGTGCGTTATGTATTTTAAGTTATTTCTAGTGTCTTTGTTTGTTGGTTCATTATTCTTGACTAGAACTTGAAATCCAGTGCTTGTAATTGTTGGCATGGCAGGAAAGTGGAGAGAAACCAGGGTTTGTATGTTGAAAGCCAGCATTGTTATGTTTATTTTTTGTAGCAAACCAGTATAGATCTAATTGTGTTTTGGATAAAGGCAGATGGAGGCAGTCTAAAAACTTGCTATAACATGTTTATCCAGGCATGGGTAGAGTAAACTAATTTTACAGGCAAAGTGAATAGATTTGTTGGTCACAAGAGACTATAAGGTGCAGACTAGGAACTTGGTAAAACTGTCGTTGTGGATTTCTAAAGTGGAAAGTTTAGGATGGATAGTAGTAATGGATAAAGGATTACAAGACCCTAATTTAAGCTTGGTGTATTCAGAGAAAAGTCTTCCAGGTTTGTTATTGACAGTATCATTTCCTTCATCTGGACAGTTGACTAAGAGGTCTTTATGTGGGCTTTAATGGAACAGCTGATCTTCATGTACTGCAGTTGAAAAACTAAGTTTTTAATTTTAGTGGTAAAAAAAAAAGATTGTTCATGGTTTGATTTAGAGGAAGTGTAGACTTTGAAGTTGGGACAGTTACAAGAAATTAGTTTAAAGTCTTGATGACATAAAAATTCATACAGGTATAGGAACTAGCATGAAGTCTTGATAGCAGATGGGTATAGGAAATTAGCATAAGGTCTTAAAGATGACAGAGAAAAGTTCAGACCTTTAGTTAATACTGCTTATCACACCTACTTTTCAGCATTGATTTAAAATATTGTAAAGCAAATCTAAATTTAAATATAAATATTAAATATAAAATTCTACACTATGTTAGTGGTTCATATAAATGTGGCAATCATTTTCTCATGGAATGGTTTATGCTGGGAAGGACAGTTTATAATATTTCATACACTACTGGAACATATGGATCAGATTCCAACTTATAGTAAACAAAGCTAATAACCTGGTTAGAATCAACCTTGATTCTGTAGCTTCAAGAAGCATTATTGAACTTCAGTTCTGGTCTGTCTTGTTTACCATAACTTGTACCTCTTCAGTTCTAGTCTGTATTGTTTACCACCACTTGTACCTCTTCAGTTCTGGTCTGTCTTGTTTATAACACAGACCAGAACTGAAGAGGTACAAGTGGTGGTAAACAACACAGACCAGAACTGAAGAGGTACAAGTGGTGGTAAACAACACAGACCAGAACTGAAGAGGTACAAGTGGTGGTAAACAAGACACACCAGAACTGAAGAGGTACAAGTGGTGGTAAACAAGACACACCAGAACTGAAGAGGTACAAGTGGTGGGTTTACCACCACTTGTACCTCTTCAGGTCTGGTGTGTCTTATTTACCACCACTTGTACCTCTTCAGTTCTGGTCTGTGTTGTTTACCACCACTTGTACCACTTCAGTTCTGGTGTGTCTTGTTTACCACCACTTGTACCTCTTCAGTTCTGGTGTGTCTTGTTTACCACCACTTGTACCTCTTCAGTTTTGGTCTGTCTTGTTTATCACCACTTGTACCTCTTCAGTTCTGGTCTGTTTTGTTTACCACCACTTGTACCTCTTCAGTTCTGGTGTGTTTTGTTTACCACCACTTGTACCTCTTCAGTTCTGGTCTGTCTTGTTTACCACCACTTGTACCTCTTCAGTTCTGGTCTGTCTTGTTTATCACCACTTGTACCTCTTCTGACCAGCATGTTTTACATTACTTTTAAATAGAAAATTTTATTAAAGTGCTTCTCAATCAACACAGTTCTCTAACTATGTAACCAAATGATTAATCAATACAATTTTGTTTAATGCAAACTGGAATTTATTGATACATTTCTATTAAGGTAAATAACCTTTATTTCCAGAATGTATCTTTATTAACTCAGTATTTCACTATTCCAGCATCATCAGCAGATACAAATTCCAGTTTAGTTTAACTGTATTAGTGAACTTGTAGGATATTGATATCTCCTGACGAAACTGGAATAGTGAAATATTCAGCTAATACGGATACATTCTGGAAATAAAGGTCGTTATTTTATATACTCTAATACATTTTCCAACACTTGATTCACAGTGTCACATATGCTACCGGAGATATTTCCTACAATGTGCTTTTTCTTTAAGAGAAATCATCCAGGTAAATACAGCTGTGAGAATAAATGATATAAAACAAAAGTATACACAGTTTGACAAAAATATCTTCGTACATGAGAATTTAAAAATATTAAAATTACACGACTAGCTTCAACAATCATTAAAACCTCATGGAAAAGACTGTTGTTTCTGAAATTGTTTATTTACAGTTAGATGTAGCTAAGTAAACTGGTACACAAATAAATCACATCTGGAACGTATTTAAACAGGAACTACTGAGGAAATGGTGGTCTTCCATTCAGGATAAGAATGTTGACTGGATGAATAAGACCTGAAACTGAATACAGTCCACCCTACAATCACAGACAGGGTAAACTTAGTGTACTAGTTTTTACTTTGATTGTATTTGAAACTAATATTTTTTCTAAATTAATTTCTGTTATCACCTTCCAAAGTTTCCAACAAACTATCAGAATACACTTTATTTTTCATCCTATAACATGTTGCATTTAGTTCAGTATATTAGCACCACCATCAAACCCCCCTCTTCCAAAAAACAGATTCTTTGCCTAATTCCTTGTGGTTCAGAAGAGATTTAAGTTGTTTAGGGAGTGCCATTCCATAATGCTTCCAGCATCACGTAGCTTCTACTAACACACAATACACGGAAGAAAACCAGATGGGTGGACTTCACTTTAAGACTGTCATTGCTGGCTATACGTTTCTCTTGCACTAACACTTTGATCTGTTGTCCAGCTTGTGGGATGCTTGTCCAGTTATCTTCCACAGAAACTCCGACCCAACCTGTGTAAACGTTCAGGCTCTGAACTACTGTGTCGTTTGTGTAGTGAAAACTGAGAATAAATAAAGAAAAACCAATAAGTTTTCTTTACAAAGATGTAAGACTAATATCATAGATTGTATGCAGATAAACTGAGGAATTGTCAACGTTGTTTAGTGAAAATATAGACACTAGTTTACCACTGTGTGTACAAATATGTTGGGTCATTGAACTTGACCTTTATTTTCTTTAAGTATTCAAAATTTCATGGCTTTTTTTTTTCTGAATAATGGTCAATTTTGAGTTAAGTCATCCAAGTTTCTACTGGGGAAGAAAAATGTTTGCACAAAAAACATTAAAAAAAAATTGGTAGAGAATGACTTACACTTTCTTGTAGTTGTTTAATAATGTATGCAACATCTGGTCTGTCAGAAGGGGTGTGAGACCAGCACTGGAGGATTAAACTCTGCAAGAAGAAAAAATAGTTTAGATGCAAGTTAACTCAACTTGTCATGTTCAATTAGGTATGTTAAATATGCTTTAATTTTGGCACTTTACAAGAGTTAGCCTTCAGAGTGATGATTACTAGGAACACCAATATCAAACATTTAAAGGAAAAATCAGCTGTTGTTGAAACAACACGAGAACTATGAAAAAACCCTACCTTTAGTCCATTTGTACATTTTAGGTTACTAAGACATTGGCGTCTTCCAGTGGCTATTAACCAAACGACAGAATGAGGAGGTATTTCGCTGAATGGGAAGTACTCTGCAAGAAGTTCATACACTATGGACCTAGTAAAAACAAGCAGGTCCAAATTAACCACAAGGGACTGTTAGTAACATAAACAGTATCTTGTACTTTTCTCGTTCTTATTGCAACCTTCATAATGCCGTTTTAGCCTTAAAAGGTTTTCACAATCTTTTACTATTTTTACCAATAAAATGGTGATGAACATAATTTTTTTCCTGGATATACTCACCCAAATGCAAATATGTCCGTTTCTTTTGTGTTGGACACCGTGGAGTAAATTTTAGGAGGTTCAATCTGCAAGTTTCGCATTAATTCTGGGCTGAGGTAAGCCAGATGACCACGTGGAACACAGCCATACTCTGCCCTGAAAGTCGAATGATATAAATATAACATGTTTTCAGTAACAGGTACTTTGAAACCCAATATATCCTCTGCTTACAGTGAAATCCATGTTGATACCTTTTGTATCCAAGATGTTTTAAGGAGAAAATTGTTAGGGTGTGTGTACATAAGAGACAGAAAATTATTAACTAGTAACATTCATTCTACAGGTTAACACTCTTACCTTTCACAATATGTTAAATCATTAGGCTTAGAACGTTGGAAATGTTTAACACTTCTCTTAGCTAGCATGATGCACGTTTCTAGTACTCTACTTGTGTGGTGCATTAGTCTACCTCACTAGAAACCGGGTTTCGATTCCCGTGGTGGGCAGAGCACAGATAGTCTATTGTGTAGCTTTGTGCGTCTTAAACCTAACCTACCTCAGAGGATTGATATCAGAATCCACCAGGCCCGGTGTATTACAACACTGTTTTAGTTGAAACATTTAAACCTGGCAAATGTGAAACATTGTGTCGTATCATAGGTCACTAACTACCTCTAGTTAAGCGTTACTGGCCAGATCCAGGAAGTTTCCTGTGCAATAATAATGTTATTACCCAAGTCCAGAATATTAACCCATTACAAAATGTTTCTTGTATAGATAACGATGTTACTGTCTGAAATATTTATGATATAGATTAATTCTAGAACCTTACCTATCCAGTCTGGAGTCCGGCATTCCCTGATCCATGAGACACAATTTCACGCGGCTCTCGAGGATCACGTTTCTGGAGTTCAGTTTCTTGTGAATTATTCCTTTGGCGTGGAGATATCCCAGTCCCTGAGTGTTATAAAATTACTTCATAATCAATTATCTCAAACGTATTGTCAGATATTCATAAAGTTACTTCATAATTATCTCAAACGTATTGTCAGACATTCATAAAATTACTTCATAATTAATTATCTCGAACATATTTGTGATATTATATACTACTGCTGTTTGGTTCTGTATTCTTTATAAGGCAACAAAAAAGTGTAACATTGTTCTGATGATATAACTTATATGAAAGGCAGAACAGTTAAATGTTCCTTAAAATTCTGACGAATTACTACTAGTTGCTAGCCTTACGTTTGTATACTTTTAAAAAACACTGACATTTTGCTTTCTGGGTGAGAATCTTTTTTTTTTAGTAGTTGTTCTTATATTTTTCTAAATATCAAATCTTATTTGAAAGTATGTATTGCACAATTATTTATTATAATTACTCTGATAAAGTTGCCTTATTCAGCATCTCACCTGGGCGATTTGTCGGGCTATGCTGATTTTAGTGAAGAATGACAGTCTATGATGCTTGATGTGAATGTGTTCGAACAGTAGAGGTCCCTTCCTCATACTAACACAAATATATACACAAAATACAATATTTAGGCTTAAAAACAATTCTACATTTATTGAAGAAATTAACATTTTAATCAGTTCCATATTTGTTTCCAAAATTACCAGCTGTTTCATAAAAAAAGCATACTACATTTCAGAAATATCTTCAAAATATAATCAATCTGATAACGCATGTTATTTAAAAGTTATTTATATGTTGCATATTAATTTATTGGCAGTTATATTAGGGTTCCATTCATATTAACACCAGTTCAACGTCTAACAGTGATAGGAACAATGAATATTTCAAGAAATTAGGCCTAACCTTTAATAGAACCGGCACGTTTTACTACATTATATTGAAACGTCAAAGAATATTACATTTTATTTGCCCTAATTGATTATGTATTCCTACAGCATGTTTTCTATAATCTGTTATGGAGCGGTCTTTGATGAATTAATTTATACTTCCTCTGTTCCAGGACCCTGGTATTTCTGCTTGAATCATAATGGTTAGTAATTACTCCAAAATTATTGTTTTAACAAGCCTAGAAATTAACGTATTATATATAAGTCAAAAGACGTATTATTCAAATTTTGCATTTAACTCCTAAATACGTTATTTCATTTCAGTGTAAAGTTTATATACCGTGTACTCTGGTTATAATCTCGTAATCTGAATTTGAAAAAAAAAAAAGATTAACATTCATCACACACAAAAAAACGGATTCATGCTCAGATGAGTTTTGTGTAAAAAATAAAATCGATTTGATATATCAGTTGAAACACCGGGTTTGCAGTAAACGTCCATCAAAGGGATTTACCAGATACAAATTTTTCTTGTTTTTATTTCTAAAGAACACGTAAAACTCTTAATAGAGAATAAACAAAGAGTAATCGCGCATTTGGCATAACAAAACTACAGCTAAAGAATTAGGGTAGAGAGCAGTGCAGTAGCACGGCTGTCTTTTACTATTAGACTATATTGTTTTATTAAAAACAATTATATGTGAGAACCTAAAGTGATCTGAATTACAGGAAAACTGTATGTACAAATATTACGTGCATTTCAACATATGTCAGACCAAGCGATTTCACCAACCTTGTGATAACGGCAAGTTGAGGCGGGTCTATACATGCACCCATGAAAAGAACTACGTTTTCGTGACGTATCATGCTCAGCTGCGTGACATCATCCAAAAACTGACAAAGTTCTGTTTGTCTTTGTTGTCTGAAAGTGTAGATCAACACTTCACCATGCCAACGTCCTCTGGAATTGACGACAACAAGAAATTTTACTAAACCTGAGATGCACCAGTTATGTCCTGTAATTAATGATAAAATATATAAAACATTCAATTATTTAGATTGTTGATAATGACGGCGAAAGAAATCTGAAATTTGAGTATTTCTTCATTTTCAAGAAAACAAATATTAATAATTTCATAACGTTTTGACCTAGCATGAACTGGTGATTAGGGCGCTCGAATCGCAATCTAAGGGTCGTGGTTTCGAATCCCCGTCATACCGTATATGCTCACCCTTTCAGCCGTGTTATGGTCAGTCCCACTATTCATTGGTAAAAAGAGTAGTCCAAGAGTTGGCGGTGGGTGGTGTTGATTAGCTGCCTTCCCTCTAGTTTTTCACTGTTAAGTTAGAGAGGACTAACGCAGATAACCCTTGTGTAGCTTTGCGCCAAATTCAAAACAAACCAAATCACCAATTTTTGGTTTCTTTTACCTGCTATTTATTGTATGATTTAATAACAACTTTTATAATTTCTCAGTTGCAGAATTGTACATTATATAGTAGAAATAAAATTCCATTCACAAACTTACCGGTAGATGTCACCTTGACGTCCGTGCCTAAGTCGCTGGCCAAACTGAAGATCATTAAATGGTATACACCATTCCCCTAACGTTTCTCTTGCATCTGTTCTCTGCGTTCTATGTGCAAAATAATTTGTTTATGTCTTATTGTTGTAAAAAAAAAAATCTTATAATTTTGAAAATACATAAATGACCAATCACCCATAACATGTTATTAGCGTGACAGTTTCCTTCAGGGTTCACTTAGTATTGTAACAAATTATGTTTATTATATGTATTAATAATACGTTTTCTAATTTGACGTTAAAGTATTACACTTTATTTAGCAGGAATAAAATTTGCTTCGCGAAATATAACTGAAAATGTCACTCATCAGACTAACACATATATATATATATATATTGTAATACTAAGCGAGACCGTAAGTTTCACAAAGTTGACCTAATTATTGTTTGATGTTTACTTTTATAATGACTCCATTATGTTGCCCAGTTTTTGTATATTAATTTTATAGGTATAATCATATCAGATCCATATGCAATGAAATAATATTAATTCAAAGAGTTTCCGTTGTAAAAATAACCCGTCACTTTTTACACTACTATTTTCTATAATTAATATTATACTTGCATTTTGATTAATAATGATAAAAATATTTTTTCGACGGCACTTTTTCAATCGAAAGTTACGAGTGACGTTTTTATGCATATTAGTTAACGAAGAAGCAAACATATATACTGTCTAACCTTTTTCAATAAGGACAAATATATCAAATGCATAATTTTAATAATAAGTTGGCACCTTATTCTAGAATGCTTATGAAAGAGAAACACTCCGTAAAAATAAAATTCCACGCAATAAAATAAAAACTTACTGAGACGAGCACTCGTCCTGGTCTTCACAGTCTCCAATACCGGATTCTGAGTCGTCATCAATAAGGTCGTCTGGAAAAATAATAAAATGTTGTTCTAAAATTACTTCAGACAATTTTAATTTGAAACTTTATTGTTTAATAATTCAACTCAAATTCGCATTTTGAAACACATATATGAATGTAATTTGTACAATTATTGATGCTAGTGCTTTTATGTTTTCAAGAAGTAAGAAAAGTTTATTTAGGCCCTAGCTTTCCGATTGACAGAGAGGAATTCGAAGAACTGTTTCTCAGACCGAAGGCCATGGATTAAACAAACGTGTTTTGTTTCTTTAAGCTAATTTAAACATAGAGGCTCGCTTTCACAAAAAAATAAAAGTAACGTACTCATAAAAAGTTCGGAAATTTTTATATTTTATTTTGTTTATGCTCAGTTATAGGTGGTTGATGTGTTTTGTTGTTTTCTCGATTAACATTATTTATATTTATTTTATGTTATTTTTTGCCTTCCGTAATAATAGCGGTTAAACCAAGTTTTCACCTTTTCCGGAAAATAGTAGCAGAAGACAGTTCTTCTTATTACTTTGGTTAGGGGAGAATGCTCGCTCTTTACGAAACTATCAGCATATCATAAATACATTAACAACATTATCCAGCATATAACAGTAATAGTAAGTGAGTTATTTAAAAGTAAATCTTGTGTTGCATATAATTACATGATAGAAATATTTGCAACAGGTTTATACTATAGTAACACTAGCAGGAAGCGTTTAAAGAAATTAGGCCTAACCTTTAAAGAGGTAAGTTTGAATTGGTAATGATAGAAATTTGATAAATAACGATTTATAAGCATAATAAAATGAATTAATTTTTTGGGAACGTACTACATGTTTTGACAGAAAATTGATTATGATACCTGAAGAAGACAGACCAATATTCTGTCGAAACAGGTAGTATGTTCCCCCCAAAATAAAACACCCAATAAATACCATGAGTTGTGCTTCACATCATTTATAGATTAGATGTACACCGTTATTGGATAATTAAACGATCAGGCCTAATAAACAGTATTAATTACTTTAATTAAATCGTCAAAAGTCGTTAACCACTAGCTATTCATTTTGTTTTTATGACGTCGAAAATATTTCTGTGTGACAGTAATGATAGTTAACTTATTTTGTTGCATGTAAATACATATATTTTCTATCCATAAGTATACTCATATCAACTAGTTTTTTTATGATCCCATACAAGATTGTCATTATTACAAGTTTACTAATAAAGTACAGTTACTAAGTATTACGAGTGTTACAACAGGCTGAGAAAACAAATTCCGCTCTATTGTAGAACCTTTTGATATTTTGTATAAGCAATGAACTTTAGAACGTCGTACCGAGACAGATTTTTGGCCAAGCCTCTCTTTCAAAAATATAAACTTACCCAGTGAGCTGACACGTACGTCGTCAGGGGGCCATGTAGAACAGAGCCTGTGTGATGGTGAGCTTTTGTTTTCTATACTAAGAGTTCTTGCTTTAGTCAACCACCTCTTAGCACATCGCCCTTGTGGATTGATACACTGGTTGTGATTACAGTTTACATCAGGAAGTTTGGTGTCGGACATCAAGGAGGCAGATGTAGCACCACCACTAGAAGAAAAGCACGAAGATCGAGTTTCATGGTAAGTTTTATCCAACCAAAGAGGAATTCTGTCGTTAACCCTAATACGATAATCGGATTCCGTATCGGAAGGAGTCTGAGCAGCGGAAGAGGTGGACGACAGACAGCTACTAGAAGACAAACTGCCATTTGGGGAGATGAGAGATGCGTGAATGGTTGATTGACTTGAAGTGATTGGCAGGTGATTCCACCCACAGGTACAAGCTCTGGATGAGCAAGTTAAACTTAAAACAGCACTATTAGATCTCGGACAGTTTTTCAAGAGTGCCTTTAATTTTTTGCGGGTTTGTTTTTCACTTAAGTTGCCTTGGTTCAACCCATATTTTGCTTTGGCATGTTTATCGGCAGCGTTTGCTTTGCTCATTTCACGATTTCTGCGTCGCTGAGCAAGCCAGTGCACTACTTTTTGTAAGCTTGATAAAGCAAAAGAACCATTGGTGTTCCCACTAGATGGCGATGGTTTTACCTCTATGTTGTAAATATAATTTGCCGACATACGTGGCTCGTTACTTTCAGTTGTATCCAAAGATATGACGTCAGTTTTTTCAGTGTCCGGGTACCATTTTACATCAGTACTTTTACCTACAAACAAAAAGTTAATTTGACAGAGATAAATAACAACTCAGGATGTATGTAGAAGGTAAACTTTCTTCACAGTAATGTCATGAATAAAATATAGATAGTTTTAACTATACGTGGAGACCCTGACAAAGCCTTCATGACGAAATTTTGAGCATATTTTCAAGACTTGATGTAAAAAAGATAAAAAAAAATATTTTATTTTCAAGCGCTAAAAAGATGGGTGATAAAGGACTCCAGGTATGGGGCAGAATTATGTAATAATTTGGAACTATTATATCGCGATATATACAACTTACAGTATATCATACAAGTTTCATACTTCGAAGTCATGCAATTTAAAAGCTTAAGCCTAACTTACTGACCTAACAATTTTTTTCTTTTGCTTGTAAACATGTCACAGTTATTTCTTTTTTAAAACTCGGGTAGATATAGTCAATTTTAATGTTTCCTATTAGAAACATCATAATAAAACAGTGGTAATGCATTTAGCCATCTAGTGGTGAGTTAGTTGAACTAACTTTTCGAAATAACGAAAAATCTCAGACATGTTCTCAGTTACAAACATTGTAAAATGTATGTCTGTAAATCAAAACACGAAATAGGTGATTCGTAAAAGTACTTTCTCTCAAAAGTCTCCAAATGTTTACTTTTAATTCTTCGCAAGGACAATAAATATTGACATTAAATTATGTTATTTATAGATATTCAAGTTAAGTGGCCTTCACTTACTACACGACAACATACTATGAAAGGTAATGTTGTGTGTGTATATATAGAAATGAAACAAAATGTATCATTCCTGGAAAAACACCAGTAACAAAAACTGTTCGTTTGGTCCACGTAACCCTGTCGATAGGGGACATTGACAGTGTTCGTTTGGTCCCCGTAACTCCGTCAACAGGAGTCATTAACAGTGTTCGTTTAGTCCACATAACTCTGTCGACAGGGGGACATTAACAGTGTTCGTTTGGTCCCCGTAACTCTGTCGACAGGGGGACATTAACAGTGTTCGTTTGGTCACCGTAACTCCGTCAACAGGAGACATTAACAGTGTTCGTTTAGTCCACATAACTGTCGACAGGGGACATTAACCCATTTTTAACGATAGAAATGAGCCATATTTACTCTTACCTCTGGCTAGGGGCTTCTGAATGGCGCTCCTGTGACTATTTGTGTTGCTATAGCAACATGGTTCCCTCTTTCCTTCGCAGGAGTCGTGCGTGACGTTTCTGTAAAAATACACGTAAAGGGAATAAATCTGTGACCGTCTGTAATCCCAATTTACCGTGAAAACTGACATTAAGTTATAGTAATATTGTAGCAGTAAAAAACTTTATATTTCGGTGATTACTTGTTACAGGTTTTTGTTTAAAGTTTCTTGTGGCTCACGTGCATTAAAAAACGACGGTTGATATATCATGAAACATGCTGGCCCTACCACTGATTCTCATAAATAACGTAACTTATAAAGAAGTATCTACATAGCTGTAAATATCGCTCATAATTAAATAACTGAGAACCTGGCCAGGTGGTTAGGACGCTCGACTCGCAATCTACGGGTCGCGGGTTCGAATCCCCATCACACCAAACATGCTCGCCCTTTCAGCCGCGTTATAATGTTGTGGTGCAATCCCACTATTCATTGGTAAAAGAGTAGTCCAAGAGTTGGCGGTGGGTGGTGCTGACTAGCTGCTTTCCCTCTAGTCTTACACTGCTAAATTAGGGACGGCTAGCGCAGATATCCCTCGTGTAGCTTTGCGCAAAATTAAAAAAAACTGATTTATTTTTAATATTTGGCGTGCGTATATAACCACCTTATAAATTAACTGATTTATTTTTAATATTTGGCGTGCGTATATAACCACCTTATAAATTAACTGACTTATTTTTAATATTTGGCGTGCGTATATAACCACCTTATAAATTAACTGATTTATTTTTAATATTTGGCGTGCGTATATAACCACCTTATAAATTAAAATAAAATAAAATAAAAGTACAGCTTCAGTAGAAACAAATCTAGACAAGTTTCACATACGTAAATATCTTACAATATATATATTTTAAACATTTCAATCAAAATGAAAGCCTGTTTTTACAGTGACATACCCACAATCTTTACATCGGAAGGCTGTAAAATACACCATCTTCTGACAAATTGAACAACGACGAGGTGTAGACAAACTTCTGTATAACCTGTTGATAAAAATGATATATCAGATTATAGGAACTTTCCACCCTACACATAGTTATATTTGTAATTATTTTATTTTTAGTGATGTTTGCCTCTAAACAAAAGCTTTAGGTTATGTAATAAGTATCGATCAAAGATTGATTTATTCTTTAAACTAGGATATATCAGTAAGTTTCATAATAACTCACAGATAGTCTTAAAAAAAGAATGAAACCAAACAAATACATCTGTTCAAACAGGACTACATTAAACATCCGTGCTAGGGTTTTTTTTTTAAATAAGTCCCAAGCAAGCATGTGGATTTAGAATAAACTTTTCAATCAATATCTCAAATACTTCATGCATTTTCATATAGGGAGAATATTTTGATAATGTTCCCATGTGCGCCAGCGGTAAGTTTACGGACTTACAACACTAAAATCCGGGGTTTGACAGAGTGCAGATATCCTATGGTGCACCAAGAAAGAACAACATTTTATAAATGATAAAGTTCGTCTTTAGAAGTTCTAGAATAATTACAATATTCATTTTAACTGTGTTTCGTGGAGTATGTTCAAACTTGACTTGTTCTTAAGAAACTAGTGTATTCACCGTGTGATGTAAATCCCTAAAATTACTCAATGTTTTAAGAATCTCTAAAATTAATATATGTATTTTTCTCCCCGTCAACTCGGTATGTTGACCTGGTGACGATGACAACTTCGGCCTATTGTAAATAAATAGCTGGGCTTATGAATGTAAAATAAACAGGAAATCAGTTAATTAATGACATTTTATCAATAAAGCTAGTAAGAACGACCTTTGCTCTCCAAATAATAATAATTCTTATTTCTGCCAACGTTGCGGGTTCATCAGCGCTTGCAGTACAAGAACTTAGCTCTGATGAACCCGCAATGGCGAAACGTATTTTTAATTACTATCTGAATAGTAAAGGTTGTTTTTCTTTTTTCTATCTCTACTGACAAAATGTTTAAATCCCTCCAGTACAAATTGTGAAAAACCTATGAGACGACTTTCTATTAGTTGAGTTGTGGCGGTCCTGTCCCAAGTCAACAACATGGACATATTTCGATTCGTTTAACCTTACAATCAAAAGTATAATTACGACTCCAATATTACAAACATATAGTTAAAGTTCTTATAAACTGTATAAGCCATCTAGCGGACATTGATTTTTATCTTAATATTTGTTTCTATAATACTAACCTCCACATAGCAAGAAGTTCTCCTCCAAGTCCAAAGTAATATATACACACTGCCAGGTGTTCTCTCTTCCTCACCAACTGAGCACCATTTCCCGCCCTCAGCACATGCCGCTATCGGCTGTGATTGATCGTTCACAAGTAGCGACAGATGGAGGGTGAAAAACAGGTAACATGAAAAGATGTCCGGATGAATACAGCTTGTGTTCTCCAGACTGGAGATAATCAGGCCAGTATTATCACTAGTAGAAATACAGCTCGTGTTCTCCAGACTGGTGATAATCAGGCCAGTATTATCACTAGTAGAAATACAGCTTGTGTTCTCCAGACTGGTGATAATCAGGCCAGTATTATCACTAGT
>NW_013668574.1:32660-46370 GCF_000517525.1 Limulus polyphemus
AATCAGGCCAGTATTATTACTAGTACAAATACAGCTTGTGTTCTCCAGACTGGAGATAATCAGGCCAGTATTATCACTAGTAGAAATACAGCTTGTGTTCTCCAGACTGGAGATAATCAGGCCAGTATTATCACTAGTAGAAATACAGCTTGTGTTCTCCAGACTGGAGATAATCAGGCCAGTATTATTACTAGTAGAAATACAGCTTGTGTTCTCCAGACTGGAGATAATCAGGCCAGTATTATTACTAGTAGAAATACAGCTCGTGTTCTCCAGACTGGAGATAATCAGGCCAGTATTATCACTAGTAGAATGTTAGTTTTATTTCCTAATAAAAATGAATTCAACTAGCCACTAAAGAGTTTTCTCTGTAAGTGTTTCATAATTTAGAAGGTTGGAAAATTATTGGAGCCTTATTTGGAATGTCGACCTAATGATGGTAACATTGGTCTCGTATAAGTAACTGGTATAAGTGACGTGTTGTTTTAACAATAAGTCCAAAAAGACACCAAATATAAGACCAAGACATCAGTACCTAGATCCTCAGGCAGATGGTAAATAATTTAGTTTTATTAGGCAAGGAAGATTAGGTGTTGAACTGGACGTTTGACCTAGTTTTCGTTAGTATAGTTTTGTAAGAATCTGTAAATTATAATCTAAAGAGCCCCTGTAACAGAGAAGCTATCACTAAGTTACTACATCCCCCTCACTTCATACATGTTACGATAATGTACTGTCTATATATATATATATAAGCAAGTTCAAATCGAACGTTGATTCCCAGAAATCCACTTCAACTACTCAAACAAATGTTATGATGTATTCACGAATTTCGAAACGTGCGTTTTACTTTATTTTCATAAATCTCGTTTCTTTTCTTCCAGTTCATGCTTTATTTATTTCATATTTTAGGCTACACAAGCTACGTTACCGATCGCTCTGCGTCTTTTCTAACAATATTCTAAATTCTCTGCACGAGTACAGCAGCAGCTGGCATGTACTTAGCCCGGGCAGACCACTCGAGCGTGCCAGACGCGTGGCTTAGGTACGTTCGTGCTTCGCGGTCACGACCTTGGCTTAATGCGCGGAGTACTGGTGTCTTGTCCGCCTGCAGCCTGACGAATAACACTTTCCGTTTGTTTGGGTACAGAGCTTTGGAGTTTAGTTATAAAAAAATGTCCCCGAAGATTAGAAAGAGCATTCAATTCAAACAAAACTTGTACTGTTTGTATATACAGAATAAAGGCTTAGTAGATCTAGTGAGTTCTGCAACTAATTATACGGTTAGAACATTTGAACAGCGCTTAACTACACGTATCGCCTCACAAACATAGTTAAAATTTAGTCCTTAACCGAAATAAGCAATTTTACTTTATATAATACAGTCCGATAGATACCAGTTTTTACTTCAAGTTTGCACATATTTTAGGGCTGGATCAGTTGGATCGTTATTATACACATCGTGAGTTTGGAGTGTCATTACAGGCAATATATACATATCATCACAACTAGTTGTTGTTATAACAATATTTACATATCATAACAACTAGTTGTTGTTATAACAATATATACATATCATGATAACTAGTAGTTGTTATAACTATATATACATATCATCATCACAACTAGTTGTTGCTACAACAATATATGCATATCATAAACACAACTAGTTGTTGTTACAACAATATACATATATCATAAACACAACTAGTTGTTGTTACAACAATATACATATATCATCACAACTAGTTGTTGTTACAACAATATACATATATCATCACAACTAGTTGTTGTTATAACAATATATACATATCATCACAACTAGTTGTTGTTATAACAATATTTACATATCATAACAACTAGTTGTTGTTATAACAATATATACATATCATGATAACTAGTAGTTGTTATAACTATATATACATATATCATCACAACTAGTTGTTGTTACAACAATATACATATATCATCACAACTAGTTGTTGTTATAACAATATTTACATATCACCACAACTAGTTGCTGCTACAACAATATATACATATCATCATCACAACTAGTTGTTGTTACAACAATATACATATATCATCACAACTAGTTGTTTTTATCAGTTAATATTCACTAATTCTTGTTTCTCTCAATATAAAATATACTTCTTGTGTTACAGTAAAATACAAATATGTATATAACTAATAAAATATTCTAATTTGGATTTTAATAATTACTTACTAGTGGCGATGTAAAGTTTCATTCATCGTGAATCAGCTGTTAGTGTTTAGCTACACTTAGAACAATTGATTTAACGCTGTAAACAGCGACTTGTCAAGTGGCTGATGTTTACCCAAATGAAAGTTATGTTTAGTTGTGCTTGTTTTTCAGAAGTCTTTCTGCTGTATGACTCAGGTACTAAAAGTTATAGAAGTCAGTTTAGTGAACTTTTAAAACAAGGATAAATAATTTTTCGTTGTACATGTATTTTCACTAATTTGGTTTCTGTAAAACACTATATATAGTTTGAAAATCAGATTGCCAATTAGCAGCTCATATCTTTAGTTTAAACAAATTCCGCCTGGGGTAACTAAGTAATTTAATTGCAGTATATATATATATATATATATATACGTATAATAACACATAATAAAAACGATGCCAAATTACTTTAAACTAAAATAAGCCTGACTGATTGAGACAAAACAAATCTTACATATGTTATTAGCTGTTAATGAGATAATATATATTTCTCTTTTTAAATTCGCATATTAGAGAAGTACTTTTCACATTCATATCTGACGTATTACCTTTTAAAATGAATCATTTATCCCCTTGTTTTTCTTAATCCTCTCTTATGAGAGTTGGCCCTTGCACGTGGATGCTATTCATAGAGCACGAGACGAGGCTTTTGGCCCGTGTATTGATAGTAGCTCAAAGGAACAGATGAAATAGGTTAGTAAAAGTACGGGGAACAAAGTCGGTGGTTTTTTTTCCCCCATACAATACTATAACGAGCACCCTTCAGTTTGGCCGCGGTCCCAGCAGTATCACAAAGGGTATAGCCACGCGTTTTGTACCAATTCTTTAACCCTGGTGACGGGATTTTTCAACAGTTAGCAAGCTCGCCAGGGATACACTTATTTGTATAAAGTGGGACAGGTGACATTGCACGAGCTAGCACGAGGCCTTCTTCTCCCGGGCACGTTGTCTCGCAATTTTTGATGGCCAAAAGTAAAATTCGACCGTATGAAATTGATGATACAACAGCTGCTTAAATCCCCCTTGTGGGAGGCCTGATGCTCAACACGAACTAGATGCTGTCGTATAAGGTATTGTAAAAAACTTACCATCACAGCTGCCTAATTTTCAAACCTGCAAGTAAACTATCCACCTGGCACAGTAACCACGTGGTTCAAACCATGCTTTAAAAGTTCGTTGAAATGTACTAACGTAAGTTTTTTTAATGCACAATATATATTATGTCGTGATTGAAACATATTATTATAACCCAAAGTGTACACCAATATGGTAGTTACATTAATAACACTCGAAACAACTGATCGGAAACTTAGGCATATTAACGGTTAAGAAAACGAAAGAAAGCAAATTTCTGGACAAAAATGACATATTGTTCACTAACTAAATTCGTTGCCTTGTATTTTTCTATCAGAATTGTTAGGGTTATGTTTTCACGGCGTTGTTTATACACCGTATTTGGTTCACAAACACTCTTACTAGGAATGACTCGAGTCAGTTCACTCTACGTATACGTATACATATATATATATATGTATATATATACAGATGTAGCGGTGCCAATGGAAAAAAGTACAGAAATAAGGTAGTGATGATGTCGGGTTGTACTTAGTTATCAACCATTAACATTCTGTATAATGTCGGGTTGTACTTAGTTATCAACCATTAACACTCTGTATAATGTCGGTTTGTACATAGTTATCAATCATTAACACTCTGTATAATGTCGGGTTGTACTTAGTTATCAACCATTAACATACTTTATGGTATCGGGTTGTACATAGTTATCAACCATTAACACTCTGTATAATGTCGGTTTGTACATAGTTATCAACCATTAACACTGTATAATGTCGGGTTGTACATAGTTATCAACCATTAACACTGTATAATGTCGGGTTGTACATAGTTATCAACCATTAACACTCTGTATAATGTCGGTTTGTACATAGTTATGAACCATTAACACTGTATAATGTCGGGTTGTACTTAGTTATCAACCATTAACACTCTGTATAATGTCGGTTTGTACATAGTTATCAACCATTAACACTCTGTATAATGTCGGTTTGTACATAGTTATCAACCATTAACACTCTGTATGATGTAGGGTTGTACGTAGTTATCAACCATCAAAACACTGTTTGATGTCGGGTTGTACATAGTTATCAACAATTAACACTCCATATTCCGTTTAATTACAGTTTCATTTATGTTACAGTTTGTGGTAAACAGTGCTTTGGAAATAACAATAATTGTAAGCATACTGAAATATTACAGTATGTGACAGTTATCTATTCCTCTGCCCTAGCGATAATATCATTTGTACTAGTAATAGTATTATATATACAGTGTATGTGTGTTGTTGAAGGCTGTGTTTTGTATATTTTAATCTAGACTTCTGTATTGTTCGCTAGAGGAAGTTTGGGTGTGATGTAATAACTGCATGACGTCTGGAGGTTGAGGAAGTTTGGGTGTGATGTAATAACTGCATGACGTCTGGAGGTTGAGGAAGTTTGGGTGTGATGTAATAACTGCATGACGTCTGGAGGTTGAGGAAGTTTGGGTGTGATGTAATGAGTGCACTACGTCTGGAGGTTGAGGAAGTTTGGGTGTGATGTAATAAATGCACGACGTCTGGAGGTTGAGGAAGTTTGGGTGTGATGTAATAACTGCATGATGTCTAGGAACTGATATCAATATTACATAACAAGAGATAGGCCAAAGCAGGATTAGTTGACCATTAAATTAGTGACCTGGTCAGTTAATTCGGTTTTTTAAATTTTGAGTTTGCGTTTCTACGAAATATTAGAGAGACGGGAGATGTTATCAAGTAAGTGAGCGATTAGCGTTATTTGTTAAGTTAAGCCTATCGCTCGATGAACTAGATGGCAACAAGATTGAAGTACAGATGTATATGACAACAATGCTGAAAGAAAGCAGAAGAATTATAAGAACAAGATCAAAAAAGCCATAGGACATATACAAAATGATATCCACGCCAAGATAAAAAACATATAGAAACTGAAGTGACAAATGGACGGATTAAAACAGCTACGCAGTTCTCTCTGCATCTGTCAAAGAATTCTAATCTCAAATACCGATAACCATGAAATATGAGAACACATCTGTTATGCACTTGTTACCACTACTATTGTACTACGTTATGACTACAGGACCTTCCTGTACTACTCCACTTACATCATCAAGTTACGGAATTTAGTAGGACAGTTCAAAAGCATCGCTAAGCCAGGAACCAACAGACTATGACGGAAACGTCGATCTCAATTTCAAATCATTTCATTGTGTTTGCTGCTCATTTAAAAGAACCAGCCTTATCAAACAGAGTTGGAACGTCATATCAGAAGGAAAATTCCATAGCAAAGCTTAGCAGCATAGTAAAGAAGAAAAATGAGACGTTAGTTGGATTTGCTGAAGATGTGGAAAGACTTGCTCAATTATTTTTTTCCAGATGTATCACGTGAAATGATAGCTTCGCAACTAGTTCATAGTGGCATGGGTATGTGAATTAGGCTAAAGTAAAATATGTGTGCATCTTTAAGGGAACTTTAAGATGGAGCTTGAATCACTTAAAGTTTGAGATAAACAAAGAAAACACCATCCGGGAATTATGGGACCATCAGATCAAATAATGGCAAAGGATTAATTGTACAATTGTTTACTCAGAACAGAAGTAACACATAAGACAACAGATGTTTCAATTATAATTAGAAATTCTTATTGTCAGGAACTGCATACAAAAGCTGTAGGAAATCAAACCTTTTCCAAAAGGATGCCAGAAAAAGGGGAACTGCCATATTATGGAAAACATTAACATTATACTCGAGACTGTGAGGAATAAACAGGTGATACTAAGCTAAGGACGATACCCTTTGGATGAGTCTCAGAGCTCAAGATGATAAAAGGGATAGAAAAGAGGTGACCAATCGCCATAAAACATGAATTAGCTGTTCTTAAGGGTCTAAGCTCAACTGAGAATACTCCATCTGCCCCAGTTTAAATAAGGAGTTCACTATTTAAAGTCCACAAGTGAATGGATTCATTGATGGAATGTCTTGGAATACGTTAACTGACACTGGTTTTTATGGCTACTGTTCTTCAATCCGGTCTGGAATGAAAGCTGAGAAATGTCTTCCATGTACTACTAATTAGAAACAACTTTAAATCTGGTGACTGGTGCCTAGTAGAATCAAACACTTCAGCTTGTCCCGAGAGATTATTGATTGGAAAAGTTCTCATGTTCTTGAACAATAAGGATGTTATCATTCACGAACACAACAAATCATGAAATCCGAGCGAATTCTTGATGGAACATTGCAAGATATGAGGCTGTACAAATACTACTTCCACATCAAAAAAATATCAGAAACAGTCTCCTTAGAGATAAGATGTAAGAAGTGTTATGTGAAATCTTCACATAAAGATAGCTTACTAGCTCACTTACAGGAGTTGTATGACTAGAGCTGTGAAGGTCTTATAACTAATCTGTACCATAGATTACATATAATACCTATGGAACTTATGACCTCGGCTGGACAAATAAAATATTTTATAAGATTTAAACTAGAGATGCAGCTCCAATATGCCAGTTATCCAGACGACACCCATTTGCAAAACAAGCTGGGGTTTTCAAGGTGATAGAAGCCACGAAGGAACAAGGACCGAGTACTATTACTTGAACAAGGACCTAGTACTATTAATTGGACAGGGACCTAGTACTATTACTTGAACAAGGACCTAGTACTATTAATTGGACAGGGACCTAGTACTATTACTTGAACAAGGACAGAGTACTATTACTTGGATAACACCTGTTGTACTTGTGAAGGAGAAGGATTGAGGTTCTGCATATAAAATTAATCAAGTCAGAAAAAGGTATGCCTATCAAAGAATAAACTGCTTTATCCAGGTGAGGAATGCCTATCAAAGAATATACTGCTTTATCCAGGTGAGGAATGCCTATCAAATAATAGACTGCTTTATCCAGGTGAGGAATGCCTATCAAGGAATAGACTGTTTTATCCAAGTGAGGAATGCCTATCAAGGAATAGACTGCTTTATCCAGTTGAGGTATGCCTATCAAAGAAGAGACTGCTTTATCCAGGAGAGGAATGCTTATCAAATAATAGACTGCTTTATCCAAGTGAGGAATACCTATCAAAGAATAGACTGCTTTATCCAGTTGAGGTATGCCTATCGAAGAATAGACTGCTTTATCCAGGTGAGGAATGCCTATCAAAGAATAGACTGCTTTATTCGGGTGAAAATTGTTTTCAACATTGGATCTGAGTAGTGGATAATGGCAAGTGTAAGTCGGGAAAAAAAACAGCCTTCAATGCAGAAATTGTTTGTAGCAATTTGTTAAGTTACCATAAAAAACAGTAACATACTGATTTTCTTCTGAGAAATTCTCCAGTTTGGTCTTTTTTTCTGATAAACAATAAATTAATTTATTTTATTTTTATGAGAAATAAAGACTTTTTTTTTAGAAAGACCTAAATTCTGGTCTTTATCTAAGAAACGCTCAAATTCTGATCTTTTTCTGAGAACAAATTCCGGTCTTTTTAGGAGAAACAAGTAAATTGTGGTATTTTTCCGGGAAATAGTTAAATTATGCTATTTCTCGTCGTTTTGTATCATATTATATAATCTATAATTGTTTATTATAGTTCTAAAGTTAACTTGGCGTTTCGATATAAGAATTTTCTATATTTCCTAAACTCTCATTCGTTTTACCTTGTGCCACTAGGGGGCTGGTATACCTTAAGAATTTTCTATATTTCCTAAACTCTCATTCGTTTTACCCCGTGCCACTAGGGGGCTGGTATACCTTAAGAATTTTCTATATTTCCTAAACTCTCATTCGTTTTACCCCGTGCCACTAGGGGGCTGGTATATCTCTAGAAGTTCTGAATTAATCTTCAAATTAAGTAACTTTTGTAAAGCGTTTGAAAATTGACACGATTCCTCATACGTCACGGAAGTTTCAACAGTAAAAGAAATTGTTTACGTGGGCGAACTTCATCATAAAATAACCAAAACTAATGTGTGTTACTCAAAAAATAGATAAAGTGTAAATGATAAAGATATTAAGTAATGTGCATTACCCTTAACATGAAATTAGTGAACGTGTAAAAAATATTTTAACTTTCTTAATGTCAGTACCATACGAGTGTTCTATAAAGTAATATTTATAATCAAATACAAGATTGAGCGCGTTATATTAAAAATTATTTTGAATAAACACATCGGCAAGTCACGTGACAACCAAAGCCGATATAAAGTTGCGGTGGAACGGTTTGTATCAGAACTACATTTAGACATTGTTTGGCGTTTCGTAAGTAGTAGGATGCCCCTGAAAAGTGATCGCTTTCGCATAAAGTATTTAACAGACGCAAAATATTCATACACTCAGTTCATAAAGAAGAGTTAAATCGGGGATTTAGAATTTCTTATACGTGGCCCGGCATGGCTAGGTGGTTAGGGTGCTTGACTCGCAATCTGAGGGTCATGGGTTCGAATCTCCGTCCCCCAAACATGCTTGCCCTTTCAGCCGTGGGGGCGTTATAAAGTGACGGTCAATCTCACTATTCGTTGGTAAAAGAATAGCCCAAGAGTTGGCGGTGGGTGGTGATGACCAGCTGTCTTCCCTCTCGTCTTTCATTGCTAAATTAGGAACGGCTAGCGCAGGTAGCTCTCGTGTAGCTTTGCGCGAAATGAAAAAACAAACAAACAAACAAACAATCCCTTATACTTAATGCCATTGGGAGGCAAAGAAATATGGATCAACGTGGGACACAAGGACCATCCAGAAAGAGAAGAAGTCGTACCTCAGTCGTATTATAAAAGTCTTCTAACTGATGGGAATACACATGCCCCAGCCAACAGTACGCATCACAATAAAGAAAAATATCTAAAAAAGCAATACAAGTCACGTGTACACAAGTTGCTTCTAAAACATACCATTTCAATGGTTGCATACGGGTATTCATGCTATGAAGACTATGGTGAAGTCGCCTATGCATTTCTGTGCAACCGGACTGTTGAAACGAGCGCTGGGAGACCACCAGACGGTTTGTGGAAAGGGAAATGGTGTGTGTCAAGAGTGTCTGCTTTACGACGGGTTTTTTTACAATGGAAGTTACATTGTAAGACTATTGTCATCATAGAACGTGTCGACATGGACTGTAACAATATGGTTGAAATTCGTTTTAATACCACGTACTCAACCTCTGTACAAATTAAATCACGTAAAGATTTGTAACATCGGAGTCGTAACAACTGGAAAGACCGCAATGTGAATAAGTTACGATGCTACCTTAACCGTCTTCAGTACTTTTGTTTTATTATAAAATTTAGGATTCTACGACATTCAACCGTTAGCAATGACATGAAATACGAGATATTTATAGCATATTCACGTATTTTCCTCCTGACACTTTGTATTTCAACAAGCGCAGTTTCACGGTACAGTTTGTGTAGAAGCTCGGCGGTGCGCTGTTTTATATGTCGCCCACGTGCCTATCCTATGTATAGGTAAAAGCATTTCTTCCATCTTAGCAAGGTTTACTTTTACTCAAGATGTCTGTTATTCTTAACTAAGCTATTTGTGTTTCTGTTCTTGTTGTACACATTATAAATGGATTAAACCACGGGAAAACAGAAAATAAATGTGTTCTATATGTTATACTAATATAGAAACCGATCTTATATTACATAATCTCAACGTGATACTTAGAGATAAGTTTCTCTATCTTACATCATCTCTCAGCGTCATAGTTGATTGCGTAGTTTTGAACAAATCTATCATTCTCACACGAAAAACATCAATCTGATTTCTAGCTTCTAACAGAACTTCCAATATACACCCGGTGGACTAAATGTCTTACCAAGTGCTGTTTTTTACCAAAAACATATTTTATCTACAATAAGTATAGTCCCTGTGGATTAAATGTCTTACCAAGTGCTGTTTTTTACCAAAACATATTTTATCTACAATAAGTATAGTCCCGGTGGATTAAATGTCTTACCAAGTGCTGTTTTTTACCAAAAACATATTTTATCTACGATTCAAATGGTCACTATATGAGCCATCAAACCACCACCAACCAAATAGTCACCGTTTAGTAGCTGGTTTGTCACGTGCCACCACTACTGATTGGTAGGCAAGATAAGTGAACCTTTTTATAACTGGTTTGTCACGTGCCACCACTACTGATTGGTAGGCAGGACTAGTGAACCGTTTTGTAGCTGGTTTGTCACATGTCACCATTACTGATTGACTTTGGTTCTCCTTCAAAACAGTTGAAGTGGGAACATTATTTAAAGCTATGTTGTAACATACGGCTGTTGCTCGTAATTTATTAGTGATTGTATACAGGCTGCCCTACTGAACTTGTGTCAGTATTCAAAACGTCAACTGATAATAAAGGTTACTTATTATTTTTCTGAGTTGAAACACAGAGATGAGTTGTTTTCACTACAAAATACCATCGGAGTCATTATTTCAAAAGTTTAAAGTAAATTATCATTATTATTTTAATTGTATTATGTTGAATTCATGAAACACAGCCCTGTAATTCAGTTTGAAGTGACGTTTTCAACTCCAGTGTAACGAGAAATAAAACATGCATTGTTTAACCACATGTGTTTACAGACGATCTTACACTCTCATAACGTCCTCGAGTTATCTGAGTAAACGTAACTTTAAGTTACATATACGGAAATGAGTTACCTACCTTTTCCTCCGATCGGCCATATTTTATGTTGCTTTTATGACTAAAGAAGGCAGTTAGTTAGTCTTGTGTTTTAGTTCTTCACGTTCGGACTCCATGTTTTGGGGGAAGCCAGCTACTAACCGGGGAATACTCACGCGCAGGGAATTTTGTGATTTAGGCATACATAGTCAAAAACTGGATTAAATGTTGCAAGATAAAATAATCAAGTAAGCGGGTTATTTAGAGGGAACGAGAAGATACAGACAAGTTTAGAAAAACGTGACTGATTCTTGCTGTGAGAAAGCTCCGACTGCTAACTTGTTAATGAGTTCATAGCGTAAGGGAAGCTAAACTAGCTCCTGCTTATCGATCGGCACGGCACACTAGCGCGGGGCTTCTCTGCTACAGTGCACGTGGTAGTCCCAGTTGGCTCGCGCTCGTGCACAGTAACTTGTGTCGGGTGCAGGATTTTTGACATGAAAACCGTTTTTGATTTGTTTAGTCCAAGATCAGGGACGCTGACGTCATAACACACTATTCTAGGGTCATAACACACAGTATAGACAGTCGGGAAGTTAAAAACAATTAGTTGTTATTACACACAACGGTTTTAAAGAGCGTGTCACAAACAACGATATTAAAAAACGTCTAACACACACAACGGTTTTATAGAGCGTGCAACACATGCACACAACGGTTTTAAGAGCATGCAACACATACACACAACGGTTTTAAAGAGCGTGCAACACATACACATAACGGTTTTATAGAGTGTGCAATACGCACACAACGGTATTAAAGAGCGTGTAACACACAACGGTAGTAAAGAGAGTGTAACGCACAACGGTTTTATAGAGCTTGCAATACATACACACCGGTATTAAAGAGCGTGTGACACACAACGGTATTAAACAGCATGTAACATATACACACAACGGTTTTAAAGAGCGTGTAACACATACACGCAATGGTATTAAATAGCGTGTAATACACAACGGTTTTATAGAGCGTGTAGCACACATAGCGGTTTTATAGAGCCTGTAACACATACAACGGTTTATGTAGAGCAAGTAACACACACAACGGTTTTATAGAGCCTGTAACACACACAATGGTTTTATAGAGCCTGTAACACACATAACGGTATTAAAGAGCCTGTAACACTCTATATTATTAAATATTATCGGTATTGAAGTGGGTCAGGTTCTATCGAAAATGAAATAGAATTAATGAAATGTATTGTTACGGTATTGAAGTGGGTCAGGTTCTATTTAAAATGAAATAGAATTAATGAACTGTATTATTACGGTATTGAAGTGGGTCAGGTTCTATTTAAAATGAAATAGAATTAATGAAATGTATTGTTACGGTATTAAAGTGGGTCAGGTTCTATTTAAAATGAAATAGAATTAATGAAATGTATTGTTACGGTATTGAAGTGGTTCAGGTTCTATTTAAAATGAAATAGAATTAATGAATTGTATTGTTACGGTATTAAAGTGGGTCAGGTTCTATTAACATTAGTGAGCATAAACGTAAACTTACTGCATATTTGAAACAGGTGAAGTAATAAACAGAAGTTAACTTACTATATATATTTGAAACAGGTAAAGTAATAAACTGAAGTTAACTTACCATATATATTTGAAACAGGTGAAGTAATAAACAGAAGTTAACTTACTATATATATTTGAAACAGGTAACATTGGTGAGCATAAACGTAAACTTACTGCATATTTGAAACAGGTGAAGTAATAAACAGAAGTTAACTTACTATATATATTTGAAACAGGTAAAATTGGTGAGCATAAACGTAAACTTACTACATATTTGAAACAGGTGAAGTAATAAACAGAAGTTAACTTACTATATATATTTGAAAATAGGTAACATTGGTGAGCATAAATGTAAACTTACTACATATTTGAAACAGGTAACATTGGTGAGCATAAACACAAACTTACTCCATATACTTACTACATATTTGAAACAGATAAAGTAATAAACTGAAGTTAACTTACCATATATATTTTAAACAGATGAAGTAATAAACTGAAGTTAACATCTGCTTATTTTCCAATGTTGTTAGTATCATGGATTAATAGACTTCTGTAAACGTTTTGTTATGGAAGAAGTTGAAATTTTGTATCATCCGCGGCTTAACGTAAAAAGTTAGTGGGTTGTCTTGATAATTAAATGTTATGCCCCTGTAAATCGTGTTTTTTTACAACCCTAAATCGCACGTGGGAGAAGATGATCTATTTGCTATCAGTGATATAGGAAGCAATTGTGATAAAAGTCATAAAGTGTGATTTTTATGATGATTTTATATAATGTTAAAAATCTACAATAATTACCAAACCTAAACCTAAATCGTTTCAAATTTAATAACATTCCCAATACATCAAAGTTTCACTCATTGACCATAACCACCTCGGATATGATTTTTGATTTTTTGAATCGATGTCTTATATCCAGTTTAAACCAATTTAAATATAGCGGTTTCAAAATAACTTTTAACGTATTAAACTAGGGTAGGAGACAGTGGTTTCTATGTAGTGTACTGGTGGATGTTTGTTTCTTTACTTATTATACTAGGGTAGGAGACAGTGGTTTCTATGTAGTGTACTGGTGGATGTTTGTTTCTTTACTTATTATACTAGGGTAGGAGACAGTGGTTTCCATGTAGTGTACTGGTGGATGTTTGTTTCTTTACTTATTATACTA
>NW_013668574.1:47125-48316 GCF_000517525.1 Limulus polyphemus
CCTGTGTTAGGTACAATGATACAAAGTGATACCATTCCTTATTTTGTTAGTTACCCTGTGTTAGGTACAATGATACAAAGTGATACCATTCCTTGTTAGTTAACCTGTGTTAGGTACAATGATACAAAGTGACAACATTCCTTGTTTGTTACCCTGTGTTTACTAGGGTAGGAGACAGTGGTTTCTATGTAGTGTACTGGTGGATGTTTGTTTCTTTACTTATTATACTAGGGTTGGAGACAGTGGTTTCTATGTAGTGTCTTGGTGGATGTTTGTTTCTTTACTAATTATACTAGGGTAGGAGACAGTTTGTAACTCAAGTTGTTCTATAATCCGATATTTCAACATTTGTAGTTCAAGTTGTTCTATAATCCGATATTTCAACATTTGTAGTTCAAGTTGTTCTATAATCCGATATTTCAACATTTGTAGTTCAAGTTGTTCTATAATCCGATATTTCAATATTTGTAATTCAAGTTGTTCCATAATCCGATATTTCAATATTTGTAGTTCAAGTTGTTCTATAATCCGATATTTCAACATTTGTAGTTCAAGTTGTTCTATAATCCGATATTTCAACATTCGTAATTCAAGTTGTTCTATACTCTGATATTTCAACATTTGTAGTTCAAGTTGTTCTATAATCCGATATTTCAACATTTGTAGTTCAAGTTGTTCTATAATCCGATATTTCAATATTTGTAATTCAAGTTGTTCCATAATCCGATATTTCAATATTTGTAGTTCAAGTTGTTCTATAATCCGATATTTCAACATTCGTAATTCAAGTTGTTCTATACTCTGATATTTCAACATTTGTAGTTCAAGTTGTTCTATAATCCGATATTTCAATATTTGTAATTCAAGTTGTTTCAAGTTGTTGAGCATTTCTAACAGTAAATGGTACATTGTTGTATTATTGTACCTTACTAACGACTTATAACAAGATATTATTGTTTGTTCCATTGTTGTACCTAGACTTGTGTTTCTAACAATTAATAGTATATCACTGTACTATTGCGCCTTCTGTAGTGATTTAAGGACAACTTATTTCTTTTTTTCTTCATTGCTGTGCCTACCACAGGATGTTTAACAAGGAATGGTATCCATTTGTATCATTGTACTTTTTGTTTCTTTACTTATTACATCCACCAGTACACTACATAGAAACCACTGTCTCCTACCCTAGTA
>NW_013668574.1:49193-51307 GCF_000517525.1 Limulus polyphemus
GGTATCACTTTGTATCATTGTACCTAACACAGGGTAACTAACAAGGAATGGTATCACTTTGTATCATTGTACCTAACACAGGGTAACTAACAAGGAATGGTATCACTTTGTATCATTGTACCTAGCACAGGGTAACTAACAGAAAAGTGGTGTATTTATATATATATGTGTGGGGTGGTGGTGTATGTATCTATGTATGTATTTGAGATAATGCACTTAGCCCTAGTTTTCTAACAAATGGTGGTATCTAGTTTAATATATGCGGCTGGGATTTGTATTACATATTAAGTCCAATGTTTGCGATAGTGAATGAAAATACAGTGATTTAGAATTTCATAAAAACCTAATTATTTAGAAATTTGAAATATTATTTTTCTTGCTAAATAATGTTTAGGTATTGTGGGCCTACCTGGTGGCAGTATAATTGAAGGTCATGTCGTTAGGAATTTTTATTACCATGCATCATACACCCTAATTGTCAATGAATTCTCTGATCTGGCTGTTTAATCCATTACAAGTGTCGCATAAGGTGTAGTTTAGTTTTAAAATATCCAATTAAATAAATGGAGATAAAGATTACTTGTTTTTGTTCTTAGTGGATACTGAAAACTGTTGTTTAAAAAATGGCGTTCTCAAGCTGAACTAAAACTTTATAATACATCCCTGAGTGTGTTTGTTTGAAACAGGTTTTCTTAGATGTACGTCTAGTCCTGTGTACGTATATAAAATGGAAAATGTTTGAAGAGTAAACTTTCTTTCACATCATTGGTTTGTCGTTGTTATGACAACCTAGGCAAGAGAAAACGTGTCACTATAGTAGGATTCTTCGAATTAAGCTGGAGAGATAATTATCAGGCGAATATGATATATAAGACTGTTTGTTTTCTGACTACAGCTGAGGGAAGTTTTATAATACCCTATTGTGTAGTGTGTTGACTGAGTGGGTGTTCTCTAATTCCAGAACATAAAGGTCTTTTACACTGATTTTCTCTGGTCTCTCTCTCAATCATTCGGAAGGTTGAAAAGAAAAGAAATGTTTTGTCTCATTAAATGTCTGCCATGATCTGGTGGTTAGGCTGTGGGTCGCGGGATCGAATCCCATCACCAACATGTTCGTCCTTTCACCCTTTGGGGCATTATAATGTACAATCAATCCCACTATTTCCTGGTAAACAGTAGCCCAAGAGTTGGTGGTGGGTGGTGTTTACTAGCTGCATTCCCAATGTTCCATAACTTCAAACTTAACACAAATAGCTCTCAAGCAGCCTTGCGCAAAATTCAGCCAACAAACAAACAACTAAATAAAATAAGCCTTATGATTCCAAATAACCTTTTTAAAACGTTTCTCTTAACACTTAGTTTTATATACTTTCTATTCTTGATAGTTTGGTTTACTTATAGATGTTTTTTTTACTAGAATATTGATTTTAGCTTTATTAAAGTATAAGACATGTAAATCAAAATGAAACAACATTATTACCAACATGCTCTATTACATTACAAGTCTAACTATTAGTCCTTAACTACTGGTAATAGGTTTGTTATTCAGTACCTGTTGTCTAACTGTTAGTCCTTAACTACTGGTAATAGCTGTGTTATTCAGTACTTGTTGTCTAACTGTTAGTCCTTAACTACTGGTAATAGCCGTGTTATTCAGTACTTGTTGTCTAACTGTTAGTCCTTAACTACTGGTAATAGCTGTGTTATTCAGTACTTGTTGTCTAACTGTTAGTCCTTAACTACTGGTAATAGCTGTGTTATTCAATACTTGTTGTCTAACTGTTAGTCCTTAAGTACTGGTAATAGCCGTGTTATTCAATACTTGTTGTCTAACTGTTAGTCCTTAAGTACTGGTAATAGCTGTGTTATTCAATACTTCATTTACATGTTGTCAAACTGTTAGTCCTTAACTACTGGTAATAGTTGTGTTATTCAGTACTTGTTGTCTAACTGTTAGTCCTTAACTACTGGTAATAGCCGTGTTATTCAATACTTGTTGTCTAACTGTTAGTCCTTAACTACTGGTAATAGCTGTGTTATTCAATACATTAAATATACAACACATACTTACCAAATGTTCAACTAGTATCTAACATTAAATATACAACACATAA
>NW_013668574.1:52170-55247 GCF_000517525.1 Limulus polyphemus
TAAACTTTGCCGTTACCATACTCAAGTTTGTGTTCTAGTTTTATTTCATACATCTTACTGGGTTAAACTTTGCCGTTACCATACTCAAGTTTGTGTTCTAGTTTTATTTCATACATCTTACTGGGTTAAACTTTGCCGTTACCATACTTAAGTTTGTGTTCTAGTTTTATTTCATACATCTTACTGGGTTAAACTTTACCATTACCATACTCAAGTTTGTGTTCTAGTTTTATTTCATACATCTTACTGGGTTAAACTTTGTCAGTACCATACTCAAGTTTGTGTTCTAGTTTTATTTCATACATCTTACTGGGTTAAACTTTGCCATTACCATACTCAAGTTTGTGTTCTAGTTTTATTTCATACATCTTACTGGGTTAAACTTTGTCAGTACCATACTCAAGTTTGTGTTCTAGTTTTATTTCATACATCTTACTGGGTTAAACTTAGTCAGAAATGTTTATCAAACCTAACTCTACTCCCAAAATTAATTTTTTGCAGAATTTCGCGGGTTCAACTTGTACATTCTTTATAAAAGTTAGTCTTCTTTAATGAATTTTTATTGTGACATCACAATGGCAATATACCTCTATAAAATACACATACATTTTTATGACGTCATTTCCATTTAAATCAGACAAAAAATACGATCCGTCTTCTTTGATACTAAAAGTGTGACGTCACAGACATTAAATCCGATTCCATATATTTATAGGCCTACTATTATAGGGGCTGAAAGGTGTGAGTAACCAAACACAAACTTATCTTTAGAAATTAGATAAATTCCCGATCTGAACACATCTTTATGATTTGTTACAAAAGTGATATATTTTGGTGGCTTTACAGTATTTATACAACGTCAAACAATATACAAACGTAATTCCACCACAACGGTGGTTGCCATGCGACAGTCTGATTTATATATTTAAAATCATTTTAATAAAATGTGCTTATCCCCTTGTATAAGAAGAGAAGATGCAATGTTGAGGAGTTTCTTTACATCAGTGGCATAGGGAAGCGGCTTTCGGATCTAACCCTACCCCTACCCATGTCTTCCCTGGTTTTAAAGTAAGACAGTGTAAAGGTTTGTGTTCTAATTATCTAATATTAAATATAGTAGACAGGCTGAGAGGACATTACGGTCATGGTAAAACATAAATAAATGAATGACATTGATACGTTTGTTACTTCCGATTGTCGTATACTTATATTTATCGAACCTCTGTGATTGGGTCCTTGAGTGCTGATTGGTTAATGTGGGTCTGTCCATGAACAGTGTATTCACAATTCTAGGTAGTCATGTTATGCAGTCTGAGCAGATATTATGTCCAGGCTGTCCAGTGTCGACGTATACTGTGTCTACAACCTGCCCCCTAGAAACATCAATAACTATACCATTTGTTTCTATTTAAGCGCAGAGCTACACAATGAGCGTTTTGCCAACCTCGGGTATCTAACCCAGATATTTACCGTTATAAGCTCTCATACTTACCATTAAGCCAACACAAGCTATGTTTCCAACAACTTAACAACTTTAACTGTCCGTCAAAAGCCTCTGCTGGTAACATTATCGCCCATCAGACCTCAGTACTGTCTTTCCAGAGACGATACAGCAGTGTATTAGCTTCACGTGAAATATGTTATAACATATATCATATAGCTGAAATTTTACAGACCGTATAAAATATTAACCCTTTCTATTCCTGCTTTATCTGGAAATAGTTACATAGATGGATGGATAAACAGATAACAGAAGTACGTTCTTCTCTGTTTTTCTTTTTTATCTATCTCCGCCTGTCTACACATGATAACCTTTCGAAAGTCATGGTTCTAAATAATATTAATTTTTATCTCCAAGATGGAAAAACCAAACTCTTCCGTTGTATGTTGATCTTAAGATAATGGGAACCAGAATTTAGTTTTATTTACTCACGGGAGATTCTCTCTTCTGAGTAATAAGAATGTTTCGTTATAAGAAAGGAAATAAAAGAAAGGACACATATCATTACACAAATGTGTTAGATAACCTTTATATTACGACACCTTTATTACTACTAGATTAGTTTCCAAGGTAACATTAATAAGGGAAATAATAATAATTTCGTCGTTGGAAAAAAGAAAATAATTTTACAGAGGGCGTTAGTCTTAAATTTCACATATTAAACATAGGCTATATTCCTTTATTTAATTTCTTTTATGTCACAATACAACCAAAAAACAACAACTTAAACAATAAAGAAAACACCCAGATGGAGTGTTGTCAAGTACATTCTACTGTATATGTATATATATATATATATATGTAGATAAAGAGGGAGTGTTGTCAAGTACATTCTGCTGTATATATATATATGTGTGTAGATAAAGAGGGAGTGTTGTCAAGTACATTCTACTGTATATATATATGTAGATAAAGAGGGAGTGTTGTCAAGTACATTCTGCTGTATATATATATATGTAGATAAAGAGGGAGTGTTGTGAAGTACATTCTACGATATATCTAGAAGTACCACTTTGATAATCTAACATGACTATACATGTTGGTAAAGATAAGTTCACAGTTAGAAGTACCACTTTGATAATCTGACATGACTATACATGTTAGTAAAGATAAGTTCACAGTTAGAAGTACCACTTTGATAATCTGACATGACTACACATGTTGGTAAAGATAAGTTCACAGTTAGAAGTACCACTTTGATAATCTGACATGACTACACATGTTGGTAAAGATAAGTTCACAGTTAGAAGTACCACTTTGATAATCTGACATAACTATATATGTTAGTAAAGATAAGTTCACAGTTAGAATTATCACTTCAATAATCTGACATGACTATACATGTTGGTAAAGATAAGTTCACAGTTAGAATTATCACTTCAATAATCTGACATGACTATGCATGTTGGTAAAGATAAGTTCACAGTTAGAAGTACCACTTTGGTAATCTGACATGACTATACATGTTGGTAAAGATAAGTTCACAGTTAGAAGTACCACTTTGATAATCTGACATGACTATGCATGTTGGTAAAGATAAGTTCACAGTTAGAAGTACCACTTTGATAATCTGACA
>NW_013668574.1:56082-62211 GCF_000517525.1 Limulus polyphemus
TGGTCATGTAAAGTACACAAGTAACACAACCTTATCATTATGATCATGTGCAGTACACAAGTAACACAACCCTATCATTATGGTCATGTAAAGTACACAAGTAACACAACCTTATCATTATGGTCATGTGCAGTACACAAGTAACACAACCCTATCATTATGATCATGTAAAGTACAAAAGTAACACAACCCTGTCATTATGATCATGTAAAGTACACAAGTAACATAATCCTATCATTATGATCATGTGCAGAACACAAGTAACACAACCCTGTCATTATGGTCATGTGCAGTACACAAGTAACATAATCCTATCATTATGATCATGTGCAGTACACAAGTAACACAATCCTGTCATTATGGTCATGTGCAGTACACAAGTAACATAATCCTATCATTATGATCATGTAAAGTACACAAGTAACACAACCTTATCATTATGGTCATGTGCAGTACACAAGTAACACAACCCTATCATTATAGTCATCTTAAATACATAAGTAACACAATCCTATTACTATGGTAATGTTAAGTACACAAGTAACACAATCCTATCGTTATAGTCATGTGCAGTACATAAATTAACACAATGCTATCGTTATATTCATGTTAAGTACACAAGTAACACAATCCTATTATTATACCCATGTTAAGTAAATAAGTAACACAATCCTATTATTATACCCATGTTAAGTACATAAATTAACACAATACTATCGTTATAGTCATGTTAAACGTCATCCTTGTAACGTCGAAACATGTAGAGTCGTCAACTTTTTGAAGGCCATAGATAGGCCGAAATAAAATGTTTTTAATTGTGTACTAGTTTAACGTTGAGTATTATTTATGATTTTAACTTCATACACAAGTGCCAAAATACTATAATTATAACTAAATAAGTTTCGTATTTTGTTACGTATTTTGCAATAGTTACTCTAAATAATCCACTGGTTTAAAAGCACCTCAACCTCTCTTCCTTAATACAGTAAATTACATTCTTAAGAATCCACTGGTTTAAAGACATCTTAGCCTTCCTTATCGAATGGCAGATATCCGTGGGATATCTTTGTACGAAATTCAACAAGCTCTTGGATCGTTAGTTATGAACTTTTTTCTACATCGTGCATTTTGATGAAACAGATGAACTTGGCACATGACAGTGTAGTCTTTATAGAGCAAGGTTGGATATTAGTTTCTCCGCACGCACCAAAAAACCAAAGTGGCCAGTATACAGTGGTTTTATATATTCCAAGAATATCGGCTGCTTTAGTTCGGGCTTCACCTAAAAGTATAGTAAGATTCGTGAACTACTGCCAATCGGCTAAGAAACCATTTATTTCCAGTTTAAAGATCTATCTGAAGAATGGTTTTGAGGATAATACACCGTCTGATAGGAATGTTTCTGAAGAAGCTAAAACTGAGACTGCAGTAGGATTCAAACTGCCAACTCTTCTCACTGGGAAGATGCTTTAGTGGTAGTGGGTTCAATATGTGGACAGAAGGTTTAGACAGTGGGTTCAATATGTGGACAGAAGGTTTAGACAGTGGGTTCAATATATGGACTGAAGATTTTGACAGTGGGTTAAATATGTTTACTGAAGGTTTAGACAGTGGGTTAAATATGTGGACTGAAGATTTTGACAGTGGGTTCAATATGTGGACAGAAGGTTTAGACAGTGGGTTAAATATGTGGACTGAAGATTTAGACAGTGGGTTCAATATGTTTACTGAAGGTTTAGACAGTGGGTTCAATATGTAGATTGACGATTTTGACTATAATATTTATTTAATAAAATGTTTAGTAGTTTAAATCAGTACTTCAGGCCTCCCAAAATATGCTTTCACTGACTTAAATTCCAAAAATTACTTCAAAACTCTATGGGTCACTCACATTTCCAGTGTGCATGCCAAAATAATTGTTCTCATTCTCAATTTAGACAAAAGATGGCGCTAAGGTATACACTTCTAATACTTCTTAAAGATCTTGGCTAGCAGTATTAAATCGGAATAAAAAACTGAGTTACTATGGCAACTACAGGTGCACTTTTACTAATCTAGAAGGAGACTGCTCCAAGCCTATGCTAACCTAAAGAACTCGATAGGTGGCGTCATGTCAGTTTCATTCATGCTTACAGTTTTCGTCTCTTGCAGGAAACCAGAATTGAGACTTTGGAAAGAGAAGAATTTTCCAACGGAATTGTTTTTATAAATGTTTTGTTTAAACAGACTAGTTGAGAGTAAATAAATATGATAATTTAAATGTCTCTTGAGTAATAAAGCATCTTAGCAGACAAGGTTTGTCACATTGGGCTACTCTTCTCCGTAAAGAACTCTGCTATAGATGCGTTTCCGATATCAATCTAAGAATTGATTTTTGAAATTATCCCAACAGTCATGCTTTGTTGTAAGAGGCAGATTGGTAAGTTTGGTTGTTGTAGAGAGTTAACAAGTAAATAATATTGTTGTACAAAGCCAGTGGTAACTATTGCTAAGTTTAATTGTTGAAAATATCTAAAGTAGGTATTATTGTTGTGCAAAGTCAGTGGTAACTATTGCTAAGTTTGGTAGTTGTAGGTAGCTAACAAGTAAGTACTATTATTGTCTAAAGTCAGTGGTAACTATTGCTAAGTTTGGTTGTTGTAGAAGGCTAACAAGTAGGTACTATTATTGTCTAAAGTCAGTGGTAACTATTGCTAACTTTGGTTGTTGTAGGTAGCTAACAAGTAGGTACTATTGTTGTACAAAGTCATTGATAACTATTGCCTAATTTAATTATTGTCTAAAGTCAGTGGTAATTATTGCTAAGTTTGGTTGTTGCAGAAGGCTAACGAGTAGGTACTATTGTTGTACAAAGTCAGTCGTAACTATTGCTTAGTTTGGTTGTTGTAGGTATTATTGTTGTATAAAGTCAGTGGTAACTATTTCAAAATTTAAATGTTGTACAAAGCTAACAAGTTTAATTGTTAAACAGAATATACAGATAATCCAGTTACTGTATATCCAATGTTATATATATATATTGCTTTAGAGTAAAGCCAGCTTGTAATCCTTAAACTAACCTGTCCCACCAGGAAACTTGTTAAAAACAATAGATCATAGACCCAGTTATCATACAGTTGGTCAATCCCACTTTTCGTTGGTAAAATAGTTGGTGGTGAGTGGTGTCGATTAGCTTTTTTTTTCCTCTAGTTTATCACTTCTGAATTAGGGTGATACCCGTGGTGGGCAGGGCACAGATAGCCCTTGTGTAGCTTTGTGCATAATTAAAAACAAACAAACAATGTATGATATTTATGTTCTAGTACAAAAGTATACCGTTGCAAATAGATGCTAAACAATTCCTTGTTTCAGAGATAAGCTTGAGAGCTTATAAGCCATAAATTCATTGTTTGATCCCTGTTGTATGCACAACCCAAATAAAACAGCAAACAAATAAATCAGTTCTTAGTTATCGAAATACTTTTATAACAAATAAATCAGCACTCAGTTACCGAAATAATTTTATAACAAATAAATCAGTGGTCAGTTACCGAAATACTTTTATAACAAATAAATCAGTTCTCAGTTATCGAAATACTTTTATAACAAATAAATCAGCTCTCAGTTACCAAAATAATTTTATAACAAATAAATCAGTTCTTAGTTACTGAAATAATTTTTTTATAAATAAATTAGTACTCAGTTACGGAAATAATTTTATAATAAATCAGTACTCACTACTCAGTTACCGAAATAATTTGATAACAAATAAATTCGTACTCAGTTATTGAAATAATTTAATTAATAAATAAATTAGTACTTAGTTATAAAAATAATTGTTGATATTTTGTATTTCAAATGTTAGGAAAGAACCCCGATTTATCAGAAATTCACGTCATGTATTAATTCTGTCTTAAACTGTTGCATTCACCTACATGTCCTGTATTGAAGTGACCTAATGGTTAGCGTACATAATATTGGGAATCTGAGGGTTCGGAGTTCGCTGTCCGTTCCTGCAAAAACGCTCAAAGAACGTTTGGTCTGTTTGTGGGCTATATAGGAGTGGTGGCTAAATCCTAGATAGCCCTATTTTGTAGCTAAGCATGAAACTCTAAGATAATGAAATGTTCATCCTAGCGGACAAAGTGTTAACCACCTCCCATAAAGAACCGGGGCCGGCCATAGGCTTTCTAGAGCACTCGACTCGCGAGATCGAGTCCTATCACCAAACATACATGTTTTTTTTTAGCCGCAAGGACGTTATAATGTTATGAAACCCGGTTTCTAGCGTTGTAAGTCCGCAGACATACCAGGTTTAAAAAACACGGTTTAAATTCAGTCACTTATCAACAGTAATTACTGTACAGATGTTACAGTTGTGCATTATATCTTTTAACTTCTTGAACAAACCGCTTCAGATAAACGTGTGGAGTATTTATAGTAATACTACAGACATTTTAATGTTTTCACCATTTATATACATACATGTAGGCAGGCAAAGCGACATATACATCCACGCGTATACGTAGCCAAAGAAACATATATACATGCATATTGATAAAAAAAAAAAGAAAACTATCCATTTGAAGGCCCAGCAGTACAATAAGGGGAAAAAAATCGCTGCACCATTTCACAGACTTTATTATATATTTGTTTCTTAACTGGAACGTCTTCAAGTCGTCATTCCTCAGAGTTGAACTGCATAAGAACCCGACAGAAACGTACACAAGACAAAGATTTATAAGGATACTAAAGTAAAATACGAAGGACCAGCTTTAAAACGCATCCAAATGCAGATGCTTACTGAAAGTAAACAGATGCGTTCCTTGATTAACTCAAAGAAATCTTCACGTGTCGGACATATTAGGTTATTAAACGATCATTCTAATGCTTACATTAACTACAAGAAGCGCAACACACATGTAACTATTACGTAGGTGAGATGCTTACAAACATTGTGGAATACCAGCTTCGACTGGAAGACGTTTACAAACAATGTGGAATACCTGGATCGACTTGAAGACCCTTACAATCATTGTGGAATACCAGCTTTGACTGGAAGACGCTTACAAACATTGTGAAATATATGGTTCGACTGGTAGATGCTTATAAACATTGTGGAATACCTGGATCGATTGGTAGATGCTTACAAACATTGTGGAATACCTGGATCGATTGGTAGATGCTTACAAACATTGTGGAATACCTGGATCGATTGGAAGACACTTACAAACGTTGTGAAATATATGGTTCGACTTGAAGACGCTTACAATCATTGTGGAATACCAGCTTTGACTGGAAGACGCTTACAAACATTGTGAAATATATGGTTCGACTGGTAGATGCTTACAAACAATGTGGAATACCTGGATCGATTGGAAGACACTTACAAAGATTGTGGAATACCTGGATCGATTAGAAGACGCTTACAAATATTGTGGAATACCAGATTCGATTGGAAGACACTTACAAACGTTGTGGAATATCTGGTTCGACTGGTAGATGCTCACAAACGTGGTGCAATATCTGGTTCGACTGGTAGATGCTCACAAACAATGTGGAATACCTGGATCGACTGGAAGACGCTTACAAACAATGTGGAATACCTGTATCGATTAAAAGACGCTTACAAATACTGTGGAATACCAGATTCGACTGGAAGACGCTTACAATCATTGTGAAAACCTGGTTCGATTTAAATACGCTTACAAACATTATAGAATAATAGGTTTAACTGAAATATGTTTACAAGCATTGTGCAATAACTGGTTCGACTAGAAGATGCTTACAAACACTGTGTAATAACTGATTCGATTGAAATGTGTTTTAAAACGTTGTGGAGTGACTTGTTCGAGTGAAAGATGCTCACAAGTAGCGTGGAATAAGTTGACTCAACCAAAATATCCTTCTAATTATTATAGAGTAACTGGTTCGGCTAAAAGATGCTTACAAACACTGTGTAATAACTGATTCGACTGAAATGTGTTTTAAAACGTTGTGGAGTGACTTGTTCGAGTGAAAGATGCTCACAAGTAGCGTGGAATAAGTTGACTCAACCAAAATATCCTTCTAATTATTATAGAGTAACTGGTTCGGCTAAAAGATGCTTACAAACACTGTGTAATAACTGATTCGACTGAAATGTGTTTT